>NW_027261055.1:0-300000 GCF_045791955.1 Oncorhynchus clarkii lewisi
GTGGGGACAACAAACAGATCCAGAGAAGGAGGGACAAAAAACAGATCCAGAGAGAGAGGGAGGGACAACAAACAGATCCAGAGAGAGGTGGGGAAAACAAACAGATCCAGAGAAGGAGGGACAACAAACAGATCCAGGGAGAGAGAGAGGGACAACAAACAGATCCAGAGGGGGAGGGACAACAAACAGATACAGAGAGAGGGACAACAAACAGATCCAGAGAGGGTGGGACAACAAACAGATCCAGAGAGAGAGGGACAACAAACAGATCCAGAGAGAGAGAGACAACAAACAGATCCAGAGAGGGAGGGACAACAAACAGAACCAGAGAGTGAGTTGGGGACAACAAACAGATACAGAGATAGAGAGAGGGACAACAAACAGATCCAGACAGGGAGCGACAACAAACAGATCCAGAAAGGGAGGGACAACAAACAGATCAGAGAGAGAGAGAGGGACAACAAACAGATCCAGAGAGGTGGGGACAAAAAACAGATCCAGAGAGAGGGACAACAAACAGATCCAGAGAGAGGTGGGGACAACAAACAGATCCAGAGAGGTGGGGACAACGAACAGATGATGAGAGAGAGAGGGACAACAAACAGATCCAGAGAGGGAGGGACAACACACAGATCCAGAGATGGAGTGACAACAAACAGATCCAGAGAGGGAGGGACAACAAACAGATCCAGAGAGGGAGGGACAACAAACAGATCCAGAGAGTGAGGTGTTGACAAGAAACAGATCCTGACAGAGAGGGACAACAAACAGATCCAGAGAGGGAGGGACAACAAACAGATCCAGAGAGAGAGAGAAAGGGACAACAAACCGATCCCGAAAGGTGGGGGCAACAAACAGATCCAGACAAGGAGGGACAACAAACAGATCCAGACAGAGAGGGACAATTTAACAGACCCAGAGAAAGAGATAGGGACAACAAACCGATCCAGAGAGGGAGGGACAACAAACAGATCCAGAGAGATAGAGAGGGACAACAAACACATCCAGAGAGGGAGGGACAACAAACAGATCCAGAGAAGGAGGGACAACAAACAGATCCAGAGAGAGAGAGAGGGGCAACAAACAGATCCAGAGAAGGAGGGACAACAAACAGATCCAGAGAGAGAGGGAGAGACAACAAACAGATCCAGAGAGAGAGGGAGGGACAACAAACAGATACAGAGAGGTGGGGACAACAAACAGATCCAGAGAAGGAGGGACAAAAAACAGATCCAGAGAGAGAGGGAGGGACAACAAACAGATCCAGAGAGAGGTGGGGAAAACAAACAGATCCAGAGAAGGAGGGACAACAAACAGATCCAGGGAGAGAGAGAGGGACAACAAACAGATCCAGAGGGGGAGGGACAACAAACAGATACAGAGAGAGGGACAACAAACAGATCCAGAGAGGGTGGGACAACAAACAGATCCAGAGAGAGAGGGACAACAAACAGATCCAGAGAGAGAGAGACAACAAACAGATCCAGAGAGGGAGGGACAACAAACAGAACCAGAGAGTGAGTTGGGGACAACAAACAGATACAGAGATAGAGAGAGGGACAACAAACAGATCCAGACAGGGAGCGACAACAAACAGATCCAGAAAGGGAGGGACAAGAAACAGATCAGAGAGAGAGAGAGAGGGACAACAAACAGATCCAGAGAGGTGGGGACAAAAAACAGATCCAGAGAGAGGGACAACAAACAGATCCAGAGAGAGGTGGGGACAACAAACATATCCAGAGAGGTGGGGACAACAAACAGATCCAGAGAGGGAGGGACAACAAACAGATCCAGAGAGGTGGGGACAACAAACAGATCCAGAGAGGTGGGGACAACAACAAGATCCAGAGAAGGTGGGACAACAAACAGATCCAGAGAGAGAGGGACAACAAACAGATCCAGAGAGAGAGAGGGACAACAAACAGATCCAGAGAGGGAGGTAGAACAAACAGATCCAGAGAGGGAGGGACAACAAACAGATCCAGAGAGGGACAACAAACAGATCCAGAGAGAGAGGGACAACAAACAGATCCAGAGAGGGACAACAAACAGATCCAGAGAGAGAGGGAAAACAAACAGATCCAGAGAGGTGGGGACAACAAACAGATCCAGAGAGGTGGGGACAACAAACAGATACAGAGAGAGAGAGGGACAACAAACAGATCCAGAGAGGGAGGGACAACACACAGATCCAGACAGGGAGTGACAACAAACAGATCCAGAGAGGGAGGGACAACAAACAGATCCAGAGAGGGAGGGACAACAAACAGATCCAGAGAGTGAGGTGTTGACAAGAAACAGATCCTGACAGAGAGGGACAACAAACAGATCCAGAGAGGGAGGGACAACAAACAGATCCAGAGAGAGAGAAAGGGACAACAAACCGATCCCGAAAGGTGGGGGCAACAAACAGATCCAGACAAGGAGGGACAACAAACAGATCCAGACAGAGAGGGACAACAAACAGACCCAGAGAAAGAGATAGGGACAACAAACCGATCCAGAGAGGGAGGGACAACAAACAGATCCAGAGAGAGAGAGAGGGACAACAAACACATCCAGAGAGGGAGGGACAACAAACAGATCCAGAGAAGGAGGGACAACAAACAGATCCAGAGAGAGAGAGGGGGGCAACAAACAGATCCAGAGAAGGAGGGACAACAAACAGATCCAGAGAGAAAGGGAGAGACAACAAACAGATCCAGAGAGAGAGGGAGGGACAACAAACAGATACAGAGAGGTGGGGACAACAAACAGATCCAGAGAAGGAGGGACAAAAAACAGATCCAGAGAGAGAGGGAGGGACAACAAACAGATCCAGAGAGAGGTGGGGAAAACAAAACAGATCCAGAGAAGGAGGGACAACAAACAGATCCAGGGAGAGAGAGAGGGACAACAAACAGATCCAGAGGGGGAGGGACAACAAACAGATACAGAGAGAGGGACAACAAACAGATCCAGAGAGGGTGGGACAACAAACAGATCCAGAGAGAGAGGGACAACAAACAGATACAGAGATAGAGAGAGGGACAACAAACAGATCCAGACAGGGAGCGACAACAAACAGATCCAGAAAGGGAGGGACAACAAACAGATCAGAGAGAGAGAGAGGGACAACAAACAGATCCAGAGAGGTGGGGACAAAAAACAGATCCAGAGAGAGGGACAACAAACAGATCCAGAGAGAGGTGGGGACAACAAACATATCCAGAGAGGTGGGGACAACAAACAGATCCAGAGAGGGAGGGACAACAAACAGATCCAGAGAGGTGGGGACAACAAACAGATCCAGAGAGGTGGGGACAACAACAAGATCCAGAGAAGGAGGGACAACAAACAGATCCAGAGAGAGAGGGACAACAAACAGATCCAGAGAGAGAGAGGGACAACAAACAGATCCAGAGAGGGAGGTAGAACAAACAGATCCAGAGAGGGAGGGACAACAAACAGATCCAGAGAGGGACAACAAACAGATCCAGAGAGAGAGGGACAACAAACAGATCCAGAGAGGGACAACAAACAGATCCAGAGAGAGAGGGAAAACAAACAGATCCAGAGAGGTGGGGACAACAAACAGATCCAGAGAGGTGGGGACAACAAACAGATACAGAGAGAGAGAGGGACAACAAACAGATCCAGAGAGGGAGGGACAACACACAGATCCAGACAGGGAGTGACAACAAACAGATCCAGAGAGGGAGGGACAACAAACAGATCCAGAGAGGGAGGGACAACAAACAGATCCAGAGAGTGAGGTGGGGACAACAAACAGATCCTGACAGAGAGGGACAACAAACAGATCCAGAGAGGGAGGGACAACAAACAGATTCAGAGAGAGAGAAAGGGACAACAAACCGATCCCGAAATGTGGGGGCAACAAACAGATCCAGACAGGGAGGGAAAACAAACAGATCCAGACAGAGAGGGACAACAAACAGATCCAGAGAGAGAGAAAGGGACAACAAACCGATCCAGAGAGGGAGGGACAACAAACAGATCCAGAGAAAGAGAGATGGACAACAAACAGATCCAGAGAGGGAGGGACAACAAACAGATCCAGAGAAGGAGGGAGGGACAACAAACAGATCCAGAGAGGGAGGGACAACAAACAGATCCAGAAAGGGAGGGACAACAAACAGATCAGAGATAGAGAGAGGGACAACAAACAGATGCAGAGAGGTGGGGACAACAAACAGATCCAGAGAGGTGGGGACAACAAACAGATCAAGAGAGGAAGGGACAACAAACAGATCCAGAGAGGTGGGGACAACAAACAGATCCAGAGAGATGGGGACAACAAACAGATCCAGAGAGAGGTGGGGACAACAAACAGATCCAGAGAGGTGGGGACAACAAACAGATCCAGAGATTGAGGGACAACAAACAGATCCAGAGAGGTGGGGAAAACAAACAGATCCAGAGAGGTGGGGACAACAACCAGATCCAGAGAAGGAGGGACAACAAACAGATCCAGAGAGAGAGGGACAACAAACAGATCCAGAGAGGTGGGGACAACAAACAGATCCAGAGAGAGGGACAACAAACAGATCCAGAGAAGGAGGGACAACAAACAGATCCAGAGAGATGGGGACAACAAACAGATCCAGAGAGAGGTGGGGACAACAAACAGATCCAGAGAGGTGGGGACAACAAACAGATCCAGAGAGGGAGGGACAACAAGCAGATCCAGAGAGGTGGGGACAACAAACAGATCCAGAGAGATGGGGACAACAAACAGATCCAGAGAGAGGTGGGGACAACAAACAGATCCAGAGAGGTGGGGACAACAAACAGATCCAGAGATTGAGGGACAACAAACAGATCCAGAGAGGTGGGGACAACAAACAGATCCAGAGAGGTGGGGACAACAAACAGATCCAGAGAAGGAGGGACAACAAACAGATACAGAGAGGTTGGGGACAACAAACAGATCCAGAGAGAGGGACAACAAACAGATCCAGAGAAGGAGGGACAACAAACAGATCCAGAGAGAGAGAGAGGGACAACAAACAGATCCAGAGAGGGAGGGACAACAAACAGATACAGAGAGAGGGACAACAAACAGATCCAGAGAGGTTGGGACAACAAACAGATCCAGAGAGAGAGGGACAACAAACAGATCAAGAGAGAGAGAGACAACAAACAGATCCAGACAGAGAGGGACAACAAACAGATCCAGAGAGAGAGAAAGGGACAACAAACCGATCCAGAGAGGGAGGGACAACAAACAGATCCAGAGAGAGAGAGATGGACAACAAACAGATCCAGAGAGGGAGGGACAACAAACAGATCCAGAGAAGGAGGGAGGGACAACAAACAGATCCAGAGAGGGAGGGACAACAAACAGATCCAGAGAGGTGGGGACAACAAACAGATCCAGAGAGATGGGGACAACAAACAGATCCAGAGAGAGGTGGGGACAACAAACAGATCCAGAGAGGTGGGGACAACAAACAGATCCAGAGATTGAGGGACAACAAACAGATACAGAGAGGTGGGGACAACAAACAGATCCAGAGAAGGAGGGACAACAAACAGATACAGAGAGGTTGGGGACAACAAACAGATCCAGAGAGAGGGACAACAAACAGATCCAGAGAGAGAGAGAGGGACAACAAACAGATCCAGAGAGGGAGGGACAACAAACAGATACAGAGAGAGGGACAACAAACAGATCCAGAGAGGGTGGGACAACAAACAGATCCAGAGAGAGAGGGACAACAAACAGATCCAGAGAGAGAGAGACAACAAACAGATACAGACAGGGAGGGACAACAAACAGGTCCAGAGAGTGAGGTGGGGACAACAAACAGATCCAGAGAGAGAGAGAGGGACAACAAACAGATCCAGAGAGGGAGGGACAACAAACAGATACAGAGAGAGGGACAACAAACAGATCCAGAGAGGGTGGGACAACAAACAGATCCAGAGAGAGAGGGACAACAAACAGATCCAGAGAGAGAGAGACAACAAACAGATACAGACAGGGAGGGACAACAAACAGGTCCAGAGAGTGAGGTGGGGACAACAAACAGATACAGAGATAGAGAGAGGGACAACAAACAGATCCAGACAGGGAGCGACAACAAACAGATCCAGAAAGGGAGGGACAACAAACAGATCAGAGAGAGAGAGAGGGACAACAAACAGATCCAGAGAGGTGGGGACAACAAACAGATCAAGAGAGAGGGGCAACAAACAGATCCAGAGATGGAGGGACAACAAACAGATCCAGAGAGATGGGGACAACAAACAGATCCAGAGAGAGGTGGGGACAACAAACATATCCAGAGAGGTGGGGACAACAACAAGATCCAGAGAAGGAGGGACAACAAACAGATCCAGAGATAGAGGGACAACAAACAGATCCAGAGAGAGAGAGGGAAAACAAACAGATCCAGAGAGGGAGGTACAACAAACAGATCCAGAGAGGGAGGGACAACAAACAGATCCAGAGAGGGACAAGAAACAGATCCAGAGAGAGAGGGACAACAAACAGATCCAGAGAGGGACAACAAACAGATCCAGAGAGAGAGGGAAAACAAACAGATCCAGAGAGGTGGGGACAACAAAAAGATCCAGAGAGGTGGGGACAACAAACAAATGCAGAGAGAGAGAGGGAAAACAAACAGATCCAGAGAGGGAGGGACAACACACAGATCCAGAGATGGAGTGACAACAAACAGATCCAGAGAGGGAGGGACAACAAACAGATCCAGAGAAGGAGGGACAACAAACAGATCCAGAGAGCGAGGTGGGGACAACAAACAGATCCTGACAGAGAGGGACAACAAACAGATCCAGAGAGGGAGGGACAACAAACAGATCCAGAGAGAGAGAAAGGGACAACAAACCGATCCCGAAAGGTGGGGGCAACAAACAGATCCAGAAAGGGAGGGACAACAAACAAATCCAGACAGAGAGGGACAACAAACAGATCCAGAGAGAGAGAAAGGGACAACAAACCGATCCAGAGAGGGAGGGACAACAAACAGATCCAGAGAGAGAGAGATGGACAACAAACAGATCCAGAGAGGGAGGGACAACAAACAGATCCAGAGAAGGAGGGAGGGACAACAAACAGATCCAGAGAGGGAGGGACAAAAAACAGATCCAGAAAGGGAGGGACTACAAACAGATCAGAGAGAGAGAGGGGGACAACAAACAGATGCAGAGAGGTGGGGACAACAAACAGATCCAGAGAGAGGGACAACAAACAGATCCAGAGAAGGAGAGACAACAAACAGATCCAGAGAGATGGGGACAACAAACAGATCCAGAGAGAGGTGGGGACAACAAACAGATCCAGAGAGGTGGGGACAACAAACAGATCAAGAGAGGGAGGGACAACAAACAGATCCAGAGAGATGGGGACAACAAACAGATCCAGAGAGGTGGGGACAACAACCAGATCCAGAGAAGGAGGGACAACAAACAGATCCAGAGAAAGAGGGACAACAAACAGATCCAGAGAGGTGGGGACAACAAACAGATCCAGAGAGAGGGACAACAAACAGATCCAGAGAAGGAGGGACAACAAACAGATCCAGAGAGATGGGGACACAAAACAGATCCAGATAGAGGTGGGGACAACAAACAGATCCAGAGAGGTGGGGACAACAAACAGATCCAGAGAAGGAGGGACAACAAACAGATCCAGAGAGGTGGGGACAACAAACAGATCCAGAGAGGGAGGGACAACAAACAGATCCAGAGAAGGACGGAGGGACAACAAACAGATCCAGAGAGGGAGGGACAACAAACAGATCCAGGAAGTGAGGGACAAAAAACAGATCCGAGAGAGAGAGAGGGACAACAAACAGATCCAGAGAGGTGGGGACAACAAACAGATCCAGAGAGAGGGACAACAAACAGATCCAGAGAAGGAGGGACAACAAAAAAGTCCAGAGAGATGGGGACAACAAACAGATCCAGAGAGAGGTGGGGACAACAAACAGATCCAGAGAGGTGGGGACAACAAACAGATCCAGAGAAGGAGGGACAACAAACAGATCCAGAGAGATGGGGACAACAAACAGATCCAGAGAGAGGTGGGGACAACAAACATATCCAGAGAGGTGGGGACAACAAACAGATCAAGAGAGGGAGGGGCAACAAACAGATCCAGAGAGGTGGGGACAACAAACAGATCCAGAGAGGTGGGGACAACAACCAGATCCAGAGAAGGAGGGACAACAAACAGATCCAGAGAGAGAGGGACAACAATCAGATCCAGAGAGGTGGGGACAACAAACAGATCCAGAGAGGGAGGGACAACAAACATATCCAGAGAGGTGGGGAGAACAAACAGATCCAGAGAGGGATGGACAACAAACAGATCCAGAGAGATAGAGGGACAACAAACAGATCCAGAGAAGGAGGGACAACAAACAGATCCAGAGAGGTGGGGACAACAAACAGATGCAGAGAGAGAGAGAGGGACAACAAACAGATCCAGAGAGGTGGGGACAACAAACAGATCCAGAGAGGGAGGGACAACAAACAGATCGAGAGAGGTGGGGATAACAAACAGATCCAGAGAGGGTTGGACAACAAACAGATCCAGAGAGAGAGAGGGACAACAAACAGATCCAGACAGGGAGGGGCAACAAACAGATCCAGAGAGGGAGGGACAACAAACAGATCCAGAGAGGGACAACAAAGAGATCCAGAGAAAGAGGGACAACAAACAGATCCAGAGAGGGACAACAAACAGATCCAGAGATAGAGGGAAAACAAACAGATCCAGAGAGGTGGGGACAAAAAAACAGATCCAGAGAGGTGGGGACAACAAACAGATGCAGAGAGAGAGAGAGGGACAACAAACAGATCCAGAGAGGGGGGGACAACACACAGATCCAGAGAGAGAGGGACAACAAACAGATCCAGAGAGGGAGGGATAACAAACAGATCCAGAGAGGTGGGGACAACAAACAGATCCAGAGAGGTGGGGACAAAAACCAGATCAAGAGAAGGAGGGACAACAAACAGATCCAGAGAGAGAGGGACAACAAACAGATCCAGAGAGGTGGGGACAACAAACAGATCCAGAGAGAGGGACAACAAACAGATCCAGAGAAGGAGGGACAACAAACAGATCCAGAGAGATGGGGACAACAAACAGATCCAGAGAGGGAGGGACAACAAACAGATCCAGAGAGGTGGGGACAACAAACAGATCCAGAGAGGGAGGGACAACAAACAGATCCAGAGAAGGAGGGAGGGACAACAAACAGATCCAGAGAGGGAGGGACAACAAACAGATCCAGAAAGGGAGGGACAACAAACAGATCAGAGAGAGAGAGAGGGACAACAAACAGATCCAGAGAGGTGCGGAGAACAAACAGATCCAGAGAGGGAGGGACAACAAACAGATCCAGAAATGGAGGGACAACAAACAGATCAGAGAGAGAGAGAGGGACAACAAACAGATCCAGAGAGGTGGGGAGAACAAACAGATCCAGAGAGAGGGACAACAAACAGATCCAGAGAAGGAGGGACAACAAACAGATCTAGAGAGATGGGGACAACAAACAGATCCAGAGAGAGGTGGGGACAACAAACAGATCCAGAGAGGTGGGGACAACAAACAGATCCAGAGAGGGAGGGACAACAAACAGATCCAGAGAGGTGGGGACAACAAACAGATCCAGAGAGGGAGGGACAACAAACAGATCCAGAGAAGGAGGGAGGGACAACAAACAGATCCAGAGAGGGAGGGACAACAAACAGATCCAGAAAGGGAGGGACAACAAACAGATCAGAGAGAGAGAGAGGGACAACAAACAGATCCAGAGAGGTGTGGACAACAAACAAATCCAGAGAGAGGGACAACAAACAGATCCAGAGAAGGAGGGACAACAAACAGATCCAGAGAGATGGGGACAACAAACAGATCCAGAGAGGGAGGGACAACAAACAGATCCAGAGAGGTGGGGATAACAAACAGATCCAGAGAGGGATGGACAACAATTAGATCCAGAGAGAGAGAGGGACAACAAACAGATCCAGACAGGGAGGGGCAACAAACAGATCCAGAGAGGGAGGGACAACAAACAGATCCAGAGAGGGACAACAAAGAGATCCAGAGAGAGAGGGACAACAAACAGATCCAGAGAGGGACAACAAACAGATCCAGAGATAGAGGGAAAACAAACAGATCCAGAGAGGTGGGGACAAAAAAACAGATCCAGAGAGGTGGGGACAACAAACAGATGCAGAGAGAGAGAGAGGGACAACAAACAGATCCAGAGAGGGGGGGACAACACACAGATCCAGAGAGAGAGGGACAACAAACAGATCCAGAGAGGGAGGGATAACAAACAGATCCAGAGAGGTGGGTACAACAAACAGATCCAGAGAGGTGGGGACAACAACCAGATCCAGAGAAGGAGGGACAACAAACAGATCCAGAGAGAGAGGGACAACAAACAGATCCAGAGAGGTGGGGACAAGAAACAGATCCAGAGAGAGGGACAACAAACAGATCCAGAGAAGGAGGGACAACAAACAGATCCAGAGAGATGGGGACAACAAACAGATCCAGAGAGGGAGGGACAACAAACAGATCCAGAGAGGTGGGGACAACAAACAGATCCAGAGAGGGAGGGACAACAAACAGATCCAGAGAAGGAGGGAGGGACAACAAACAGATCCAGAGAGGGAGGGACAACAAACAGATCCAGAAAGGGAGGGACAACAAACAGATCAGAGAGAGAGAGAGGGACAACAAACAGATCCAGAGAGGTGGGGAGAACAAACAGATCCAGAGAGGGAGGGACAACAAACAGATCCAGAAATGGAGGGACAACAAACAGATCAGAGAGAGAGAGAGGGACAACAAACAGATCCAGAGAGGTGGGGAGAACAAACAGATCCAGAGAGAGGGACAACAAACAGATCCAGAGCTGGAGGGACAACAAACAGATCTAGAGAGATGGGGACAACAAACAGATCCAGAGAGAGGTGGGGACAACAAACAGATCCAGAGAGGTGGGGACAACAAACCGATCCAGAGAGGGAGGGACAACAAACAGATCCAGAGAGGTGGGGACAACAAACAGATCCAGAGAGGGAGGGACAACAAACAGATCCAGAGAAGGAGGGAGGGACAACAAACAGATCCAGAGAGGGAGGGACAACAAACAGATCCAGAAAGGGAGGGACAACAAACAGATCAGAGAGAGAGAGAGGGACAACAAACAGATCCAGAGAGGTGGGGACAACAAACAAATCCAGAGAGAGGGACAACAAACAGATCCAGAGAAGGAGGGACAACAAACAGATCCAGAGAGATGGGGACAACAAACAGCTCCAGAGAGAGGTGGGGACAACAAACAGATCCAGAGAGGTAGGGACAACAAACAGATCAAGAGAGGGAGGGACAAGAAACAGATCCAGAGAGGTGGGGACAACAAACAGATCCAGAGAGGTGGGGACAACAACCAGATCCAGAGAAGGAGGGACAACAAACAGATCCAGAGAGAGAGGGACAACAATCAGATCCAGAGAGGTGGGGACAACAAACAGATCCAGAGAGGGAGGGACAACAAACATATCCAGAGAGGTGGGGAGAACAAACAGATCCAGAGAGGGATGGACAACAAACAGATCCAGAGAGATAGAGGGACAACAAACAGATCCAGAGAAGGAGGGACAACAAACAGATCCAGAGAGGTGGGGACAACAAACAGATGCAGAGAGAGAGAGAGGGACAACAAACAGATCCAGAGAGGTGGGGACAACAAACAGATCCAGAGAGGGAGGGACAACAAACAGATCGAGAGAGGTGGGGATAACAAACAGATCCAGAGAGGGATGGACAACAAACAGATCCAGAGAGAGAGAGGGACAACAAACAGATCCAGACAGGGAGGGTCAACAAACAGATCCAGAGAGGGAGGGACAACAAACAGATCCAGAGAGGGACAACAAAGAGATCCAGAGAAAGAGGGACAACAAACAGATCCAGAGAGGGACAACAAACAGATCCAGAGATAGAGGGAAAACAAACAGATCCAGAGAGGTGGGGACAAAAAAACAGATCCAGAGAGGTGGGGACAACAAACAGATGCAGAGAGAGAGAGAGGGACAACAAACAGATCCAGAGAGGGGGGGACAACACACAGATCCAGAGAGAGAGGGACAACAAACAGATCCAGAGAGGGAGGGATAACAAACAGATCCAGAGAGGTGGGGACAACAAACAGATCCAGAGAGGTGGGGACAAAAACCAGATCAAGAGAAGGAGGGACAACAAACAGATCCAGAGAGAGAGGGACAACAAACAGATCCAGAGAGGTGGGGACAACAAACAGATCCAGAGAGAGGGACAACAAACAGATCCAGAGAAGGAGGGACAACAAACAGATCCAGAGAGATGGGGACAACAAACAGATCCAGAGAGGGAGGGACAACAAACAGATCCAGAGAGGTGGGGACAACAAACAGATCCAGAGAGGGAGGGACAACAAACAGATCCAGAGAAGGAGGGAGGGACAACAAACAGATCCAGAGAGGGAGGGACAACAAACAGATCCAGAAAGGGAGGGACAACAAACAGATCAGAGAGAGAGAGAGGGACAACAAACAGATCCAGAGAGGTGCGGAGAACAAACAGATCCAGAGAGGGAGGGACAACAAACAGATCCAGAAATGGAGGGACAACAAACAGATCAGAGAGAGAGAGAGGGACAACAAACAGATCCAGAGAGGTGGGGAGAACAAACAGATCCAGAGAGAGGGACAACAAACAGATCCAGAGAAGGAGGGACAACAAACAGATCTAGAGAGATGGGGACAACAAACAGATCCAGAGAGAGGTGGGGACAACAAACAGATCCAGAGAGGTGGGGACAACAAACAGATCCAGAGAGGGAGGGACAACAAACAGATCCAGAGAGGTGGGGACAACAAACAGATCCAGAGAGGGAGGGACAACAAACAGATCCAGAGAAGGAGGGAGGGACAACAAACAGATCCAGAGAGGGAGGGACAACAAACAGATCCAGAAAGGGAGGGACAACAAACAGATCAGAGAGAGAGAGAGGGACAACAAACAGATCCAGAGAGGTGTGGACAACAAACAAATCCAGAGAGAGGGACAACAAACAGATCCAGAGAAGGAGGGACAACAAACAGATCCAGAGAGATGGGGACAACAAACAGATCCAGAGAGGGAGGGACAACAAACAGATCCAGAGAGGTGGGGATAACAAACAGATCCAGAGAGGGATGGACAACAATTAGATCCAGAGAGAGAGAGGGACAACAAACAGATCCAGACAGGGAGGGGCAACAAACAGATCCAGAGAGGGAGGGACAACAAACAGATCCAGAGAGGGACAACAAAGAGATCCAGAGAGAGAGGGACAACAAACAGATCCAGAGAGGGACAACAAACAGATCCAGAGATAGAGGGAAAACAAACAGATCCAGAGAGGTGGGGACAAAAAAACAGATCCAGAGAGGTGGGGACAACAAACAGATGCAGAGAGAGAGAGAGGGACAACAAACAGATCCAGAGAGGGGGGGACAACACACAGATCCAGAGAGAGAGGGACAACAAACAGATCCAGAGAGGGAGGGATAACAAACAGATCCAGAGAGGTGGGTACAACAAACAGATCCAGAGAGGTGGGGACAACAACCAGATCCAGAGAAGGAGGGACAACAAACAGATCCAGAGAGAGAGGGACAACAAACAGATCCAGAGAGGTGGGGACAAGAAACAGATCCAGAGAGAGGGACAACAAACAGATCCAGAGAAGGAGGGACAACAAACAGATCCAGAGAGATGGGGACAACAAACAGATCCAGAGAGGGAGGGACAACAAACAGATCCAGAGAGGTGGGGACAACAAACAGATCCAGAGAGGGAGGGACAACAAACAGATCCAGAGAAGGAGGGAGGGACAACAAACAGATCCAGAGAGGGAGGGACAACAAACAGATCCAGAAAGGGAGGGACAACAAACAGATCAGAGAGAGAGAGAGGGACAACAAACAGATCCAGAGAGGTGGGGAGAACAAACAGATCCAGAGAGGGAGGGACAACAAACAGATCCAGAAATGGAGGGACAACAAACAGATCAGAGAGAGAGAGAGGGACAACAAACAGATCCAGAGAGGTGGGGAGAACAAACAGATCCAGAGAGAGGGACAACAAACAGATCCAGAGAAGGAGGGACAACAAACAGATCTAGAGAGATGGGGACAACAAACAGATCCAGAGAGAGGTGGGGACAACAAACAGATCCAGAGAGGTGGGGACAACAAACCGATCCAGAGAGGGAGGGACAACAAACAGATCCAGAGAGGTGGGGACAACAAACAGATCCAGAGAGGGAGGGACAACAAACAGATCCAGAGAAGGAGGGAGGGACAACAAACAGATCCAGAGAGGGAGGGACAACAAACAGATCCAGAAAGGGAGGGACAACAAACAGATCAGAGAGAGAGAGAGGGACAACAAACAGATCCAGAGAGGTGGGGACAACAAACAAATCCAGAGAGAGGGACAACAAACAGATCCAGAGAAGGAGGGACAACAAACAGATCCAGAGAGATGGGGACAACAAACAGCTCCAGAGAGAGGTGGGGACAACAAACAGATCCAGAGAGGTAGGGACAACAAACAGATCAAGAGAGGGAGGGACAAGAAACAGATCCAGAGAGGTGGGGACAACAAACAGATCCAGAGAGGTGGGGACAACAACCAGATCCAGAGAAGGAGGGACAACAAACAGATCCAGAGAGAGAGGGACAACAAACATATCCAGTTAGGTGGGGACAACAAACCGATCCAGAGAGAGGGACAACAAACAGATCCAGAGAAGGAGGGCGACAACAAACAGATCCAGAGAGATGGGGACAACAAACAGATCCAGAGAGAGGTGGGGACAACAAACAGATCCAGAGAGGTGGGGACAACAAACAGATCCAGAGAGGGAGGGACATCAAACAGATCCAGAGAGGTGGGGACAACAAACAGATCCAGAGAGGGATGGACAACAAACAGATCCAGAGAGCTGGGGACAACAATCAGATCCAGAGAGGGAGGGACAACAAGCAGATCCAGAGAGAGAGGGACAACAAACAGATCCAGACAGGGAGGGGCAACAAACAGATCCAGAGAGGGAGGGACAACAAACAGATCCAGAGAGGGACAACAAACAGATCCAGAGAGAGAGGGACAACAAACAGATCCAGAGAGGGACAACAAACAGATCCAGAGAGAGAGGGAAAACAAACAGATCCAGAGAGGTGGGGACAACAAACAGATCCAGAGAGGTGGGGACAACAAACAGATGCAGAGAGAGAGAGAGGGACAACAAACAGATCCAGAGAGGAGGGGACAACACACATATCCAGAGAGAGAGGGACAACAAACAGATCCAGAGAGGGAGGGACAACAAACAGATCCAGAGAGGTAGGGACAACAAACAGATCCAGACAGGGTGTGACAACAAACAGATCCAGAGAGAGAGGGACAACAAACAGATCCAGACAGAGAGGGACAACAAACAGATCCAGAGAGAGAGGGACAACAAACAGATTCAGAGAGGTGGGGAAAACAAACAGATCCAGAGAGAGGGACAACAAACAGATCCAGAGAGAGAGGGACAACAAACAGATCCAGAGAGAGAGGGACAACAAACAGATCCAGAGAGAGAGGGACAACAAACAGATCCAGAGAGAGAGATAGGGACAACAAACAGATCCAGAGTGGGACAACAAACAGATCCAGAAAGAGAGGGACAACAAACAGATCCAGAGAGAGAGGGACAACAAACATATCCAGAGAAGGAGGGACAACAAACAGACCCAGAGAGATTGGGACAACAAACAGATCCAGAGAGAGAGAGGGACAACAAACAGATCCAGAGAGAGGTGGGGACAACAAACAGATCCAGAGAGGTTGGGACAAAAAACAGATCCAGAGAGGAAGGGACAACAAACAGATCCAGAGAGATGGGGACAACAAACGGATGCAGAGAGGTGTGGACAGCAAACAGATCCAGAGAGAGAGGGACAACAAACAGATCCAGAGAGGTTTGGAAAACAAACAGATCCAGAGAGGGAGGGACAACAAACACATTCCGGACAGGGAGGGACAACAAACAGATCCAGAGAGAGAGGGACAACAAACAGATTCAGAGAGGTGGGGACAACAAACAGATCCAGAGAGGGAGGGACAACAAACAGATCCAGAGAGAGAGGGACAACAAACAGATTCAGAGAGGTGGGGACAACAAACAGATCCAGAGAGGGAGGGACAACAAACAGATCCAGAGAGGGAGGGACAACAAACAGATCCAGAGAGAGAGGGACAACAAACAGATCCAGAGAGGGAGGGACAACAAACAGATCCAGAGAGGGAGGGACAACAAACAGATCCAGAGAGAGAGGGACAACAAACAGATCCAGAGAGGGAGGGACAACAAACAGATCCAGAGAGAGGTGGGGACAACAAACAGATCCAGAGAGAGAGGGACAGCAAGCAGATCCAGAGAGAGAGGGACAACAAACATATCCAGAGAAGGAGGGACAACAAACAGATCCAGAGAGATGGGGACAACAAACAGATCCAGAGAGAGAGAGGGACAACAAACAGATCCAGAGAGAGGTGGGGACAACAAACAGATCCAGAGAGGTGGGGACAACAAACAGATCAAGAGAGGGAGGGACAAGAAACAGATCCAGAGAGGTGGGGACAACAAACAGATCCAGAGAGGTGGGGACAACAAACAGATGCAGAGAGAGAGAGAGGGACAACAAACAGATCCAGAGAGGAGGGGACAACACACATATCCAGAGAGAGAGGGACAACAAACAGATCCAGAGAGGGAGGGACAACAAACAGATCCAGAGAGGTAGGGACAACAAACAGATCCAGACAGGGAGTGACAACAAACAGATCCAGAGAGAGAGGGACAACAAACAGATCCAGACAGAGAGGGACAACAAACAGATCCAGAGAGAGAGGGACAACAAACAGATTCAGAGAGGTGGGGAAAACAAACAGATCCAGAGAGAGGGACAACAAACAGATCCAGAGAGAGAGGGACAACAAACAGATCCAGAGAGAGAGGGACAACAAACAGATCCAGAGTGAGAGGGACAACAAACAGATCCAGAGAGAGAGATAGGGACAACAAACAGATCCAGAGTGGGACAACAAACAGATCCAGAAAGAGAGGGACAACAAACAGATCCAGAGAGAGAGGGACAACAAACATATCCAGAGAAGGAGGGACAACAAACAGACCCAGAGAGATGGGGACAACAAACAGATCCAGAGAGAGAGAGGGACAACAAACAGATCCAGAGAGAGGTGGGGACAACAAACAGATCCAGAGAGGTTGGGACAAAAAACAGATCCAGAGAGGAAGGGACAACAAACAGATCCAGAGAGATGGGGACAACAAACGGATGCAGAGAGGTGTGGACAGCAAACAGATCCAGAGAGAGAGGGACAACAAACAGATCCAGAGAGGTGTGGAAAACAAACAGATCCAGAGAGGTGGGGACAACAAACAGATCCAGAGAGGGAGGGACAACAAACACATTCCGGACAGGGAGGGACAACAAACAGATCCAGAGAGAGAGGGACAACAAACAGATTCAGAGAGGTGGGGACAACAAACAGATCCAGAGAGGGAGGGACAACAAACAGATCCAGAGAGAGAGGGACAACAAACAGATTCAGAGAGGTGGGGACAACAAACAGATCCAGAGAGGGAGGGACAACAAACAGATCCAGAGAGGGAGGGACAACAAACAGATCCAGAGAGAGAGGGACAACAAACAGATCCAGAGAGGGAGGGACAACAAACAGATCCAGAGAGGGAGGGACAACAAACAGATCCAGAGAGAGAGGGACAACAAACAGATCCAGAGACGGAGGAACAACAATCAGATCCAGAGAGAAGTGGGGACAACAAACAGATCCAGAGAGAGAGGGACAGCAAGCAGATCCAGAGAGAGAGGGACAACAAACATATCCAGAGAAGGAGGGACAACAAACAGATCCAGAGAGATGGGGACAACAAACAGATCCAGAGAGAGAGAGGGACAACAAACAGATCCAGAGAGAGGTGGGGACAACAAACGGATCCAGAGAGGTGGGGACAAAAAACAGATCCAGAGAGAGGTGGGGACAACAAACAGATCCAGAGAGGTGGGGACAACAAACAGATTCAGAGAGGTGGGGACAACAAACGGATCCAGAGAGGTGTGGACAGCAAACAGATCCAGAGAGAGAGGGACAACAAACAGATCCAGAGAGGTGTGGACAACAAACAGATCCAGAGAGGTGGGGACAACAAACAGATCCAAAGAGGGAGGGACAACAAACAGATCCAGAGAGGGAGGGACAACAAACAGATCCAGAGAGGGAGGGACAACAAACAGATCCAGAGAAGGAGAGGGACAACAAACAGATCCAGAGAGGGAGGGACAACAAGCAGATCCAGAGAGGGAGGGACAACAAACAGATCCAGAGAGAGAGGGACAACAAACAGATCCAGAGACGGAGGAAAAACAATCAGATCCAGAGAGAGGTGGGGACAACAAACAGATCCAGAGAGATGGGGACAACAAACGGATCCAGAGAGGTGTGGACAGCAAACAGATCCAGAGAGAGAGGGACAACAAACAGATTCAGAGAGGTGGGGACAACAAACAGATCCAGAGAGGGAGGGACAACAAACAGATCCAGAGAGATGGGGACAACAAACGGATCCAGAGAGGTTTGGACAGCAAACAGATCCAGAGAGAGAGGGACAACAAACAGATTCAGAGAGGTGGGGACAACAAACAGATCCAGAGAGGGAGGGACAACAAACAGATCCAGAGAGGGAGGGACAACAAACAGATCCAGAGAGAGAGGGACAACAAACAGATCCAGAGAGGGAGGGACAACAAACAGATCCAGAGAGGGAGGGACAACAAACAGATCCAGAGAGGGAGGGACAACAAACAGATCCAGAGAGGGAGGGACAACAAACAGATCCAGAGAGAGAGGGACAACAAACAGATCCAGAGAGGGAGGGACAACAAACAAATCCAGAGAGGGAGGGACAACAAACATATCCAGAGAGGTGGGGACAAAAAACAGATCCAGAGAGAGGTGGGGACAACAAACAGATCCAGAGAGGTGGGGACAACAAACAGATCCAGAGAGGTGGGGACAACAAACGGATCCAGAGAGGTGTGGACAGCAAACAGATCCAGAGAGAGAGGGACAACAAACAGATCCAGAGAGGTGGGGACATCAAACAGATCCAGAGAGGTGGGGACAACAAACAGATCCAGAGAGGGAGGGACAACAAACACATTCCGGACAGGGAGGGACAACAAACAGATCCAGAGAGCGAGGGACAACAAACAGATCCAGAGAGGAAGGGACAACAAACAGATCCAGAGAGATGGGGACAACAAACGGATCCAGAGAGGTGTGGACAGCAAACAGATCCAGAGAGAGAGGGACAACAAACAGATCCAGAGAGGTGGGGAAAACAAACAGATCCAGAGAGGTGGGGACAACAAATAGATCCAGAGAGGGAGGGACAACAAACAAATTCCGGACAGGGAGGGACAACAAACAGATCCAGAGAGGGAGGGACAACAAACAGATCCAGAGAGAGAGGGACAACAAACAGATCCAGAGAGGGAGGGACAACAAACAGATCCAGAGAGGGAGGGACAACAAACAGATCCAGAGATGGAGGGACATCAAACAGAACCAGAGAGAGGTGGGGACAACAAACAGATCCAGAGAGAGAGGGACAACAAGCAGATCCAGAGAGAGAGGGACAACAAACAGATCCAGAGAGGGAGGGACAACAAACAGATCCAGAGAGGGAGGGACAACAAACATATCCAGAGTAGGATGGACAACAAACAGATTCAGAGAGATGGGGACAAAAAACAGATCCAGAGAGAGAGAGGGACAACAAACAGATCCAGAGAGAGGTGGGGACAACAAACAGATCCAGAGAGGTGGGGACAAAAAACAGATCCAGAGAGAGGTGGGGACAACAAACAGATCCAGAGAGGTGGGGACAAAAAACAGATCCAGAGAGGAAGGGACAACAAACAGATCCAGAGAGGTGGGGACAACAAACGGATCCAGAGAGGTGTGGACATCAAACAGATCCAGAGAGAGAGGGACAACAAACAGATCCAGAGAGGTGGGGACAACAAACAGATCCAGAGAGGTGGGGACAACAAACAGATCCAGAGAGGGAGGGACAACAAACACATTCCGGACTGGGAGGGACAACAGACAGATCCAGAGAGAGAGAGACAACAAACAGATTCAGAGAGGTGGGGACAACAAACAGTTCCAGAGAGGGAGGGACAACAAACAGATCCAGAGAGAGAGGGACAACAAACAGATTCAGAGAGGTGGGGACAACAAACAGATCCAGAGAGGGAGGGACAACAAACAGATCCAGAGAGAGAGGGACAACAAACAGATCCAGAGAGGGAGGGACAGAAAACAGATCCAGAGAAGGAGGGACAAAAAACAGATGCAGAGAGCGAGGGACAACAAACAGATCCAGAGAGAGAGGGACAACAAACAGATCCAGAGAAGGAGGTACAACAAACAGATCAAGAGAGAGAGAGAGGGACAACAAACAGATACAGAGAGGGAGGGACAACAAACAGATACAGAGAGAGGGAGAACAAACAGATACAGAGAGGGTGGGACAACAAACAAATACAGAGAGAGAGGGACAACAAACAGATCCAGAGAGAAAGAGAGGGACAACAAACACATCCAGAGAGGTGGGGACAACAAACAGATCCAGAGAGAGGGACAACAAACAGATCCAGAGAGATGGGGACAACAAACAGATCCAGAGAGGGAGGGACAACAAACAGATCCAGACAGGGAGGGACAACAAACAGATCCAGAGAGAGAGGGACAACAAACAGATTCAGAGAGGTGTGGACAACAAACAGATCCAGAGAGGGAGGGACAACAAACAGATCCAGAGAGAGGGACAACAAACAGATCCAGAGAAGGAGGGACAACAAACAGATCCAGAGAGATGGGGACAACAAACACATTCCGGACAGGGAGGGACAACAAACAGATCCAGAGAGAGAGGGAAAACAAACAGATTCAGAGAGGTGTGGACAACAAACAGATCCAGAGAGGGAGGGACAACAAACAGATCCAGAGAGAGAGGGACAACAAACAGATTCAGAGAGGTGGGGACAACAAACAGATCCAGAGAGGGAGGGACAAAAAACAGATGCAGAGAGAGAGGGACAACAAACAGATCCAGAGAGAGAGGGACAACAAACAGATCAAGAGAGAGAGAGAGGGACAACAAACAGATCCAGAGAGGGAGGGACAACAAACAGATACAGAGAGAGGGACAACAAACAGATCCAGAGAGGGTGGGACAACAAACAAATCCAGAGAGAGAGGGACAACAAACAGATCCAGAGAGAAAGAGAGGGACAACAAACAGATCCAGAGAGGTGGGGACAACAAACAGATCCAGAGAGAGGGACAACAAACAGATCCAGAGAAGGAGGGACAACAAACAGATCCAGAGAGATGGGGACAACAAAAATATCCAGAGAGAGGTGGGGACAACAAACAGATCCAGAGAGGTGGGGACAACAAACAGATCCAGAGATGGAGGGACAAGAAACAGATCCAGAGAGAGGGACAACAAACAGATCCAGAGAAGGAGGGACAACAAACAGATCCAGAGAGATGGGGACAACAAACAGATCCAGAGAGAGGTGGGGACAACAAACAGATCCAGAGAGAGAGGGACAGCAAGCAGATCCAGAGAGAGAGGGACAACAAACATATCCAGAGAAGGAGGGACAACAAACAGATCCAGAGAGATGGGGACAACAAACAGATCCAGAGAGAGAGAGGGACAACAAACAGATCCAGAGAGAGGTGGGGACAACAAACGGATCCAGAGAGGTGGGGACAAAAAACAGATCCAGAGAGAGGTGGGGACAACAAACAGATCCAGAGAGGTGGGTACAACAAACAGATTCAGAGAGGTGGGGACAACAAACGGATCCAGAGAGGTGTGGACAGCAAACAGATCCAGAGAGAGAGGGACAACAAACAGATCCAGAGAGGTGTGGACAACAAACAGATCCAGAGAGGTGGGGACAACAAACAGATCCAAAGAGGGAGGGACAACAAACAGATCCAGAGAGGTGGGGACAACAAACAGATTCAGAGAGGTGGGGACAACAAACGGATCCAGAGAGGTGTGGACAGCAAACAGATCCAGAGAGAGAGGGACAACAAACAGATCCAGAGAGGTGGGGACAAAAAACAGATCCAGAGAGAGGTGGGGACAACAAACAGATCCAGAGAGGTGGGGACAACAAACAGATTCAGAGAGGTGGGGACAACAAACGGATCCAGAGAGGTGTGGACAGCAAACAGATCCAGAGAGAGAGGGACAACAAACAGATTCAGAGAGGTGGGGACAACAAACAGATCCAGAGAGGGAGGGACAACAAACAGATCCAGAGAGATGGGGACAACAAACGGATCCAGAGAGGTGTGGACAGCAAACAGATCCAGAGAGAGAGGGACAACAAACAGATTCAGAGAGGTGGGGACAACAAACAGATCCAGAGAGGGAGGGACAACAAACAGATCCAGAGAGGGAGGGACAACAAACAGATCCAGAGAGAGAGGGACAACAAACAGATCCAGAGAGGGAGGGACAACAAACAGATCCAGAGAGGGAGGGACAACAAACAGATCCAGAGAGGGAGGGACAACAAACAGATCCAGAGAGGGAGGGACAACAAACAGATCCAGAGAGAGAGGGACAACAAACAGATCCAGAGAGGGAGGGACAACAAACAAATCTAGAGAGGGAGGGACAACAAACATATCCAGAGAGGTGGGGACAAAAAACAGATCCAGAGAGAGGTGGGGACAACAAACAGATCCAGAGAGGTGGGGACAACAAACAGATCCAGAGAGGTGGGGACAACAAACGGATCCAGAGAGGTGTGGACAGCAAACAGATCCAGAGAGAGAGGGACAACAAACAGATCCAGAGAGGTGGGGACATCAAACAGATCCAGAGTGGTGGGGACAACAAACAGATCCAGAGAGGGAGGGACAACAAACACATTCCGGACAGGGAGGGACAACAAACAGATCCAGAGAGAGAGGGACAACAAACAGATCCAGAGAGGAAGGGACAACAAACAGATCCAGAGAGATGGGGACAACAAACGGATCCAGAGAGGTGTGGACAGCAAACAGATCCAGAGAGGGAGGGACAACAAACAGATCCAGAGAGGTAGGGACAACAAACAGATCCAGACAGGGAGTGACAACAAACAGATCCAGAGAGAGAGGGACAACAAACAGATCCAGACAGAGAGGGACAACAAACAGATCCAGAGAGAGAGGGACAACAAACAGATTCAGAGAGGTGGGGAAAACAAACAGATCCAGAGAGAGGGACAACAAACAGATCCAGAGAGAGAGGGACAACAAACAGATCCAGAGAGAGAGGGACAACAAACAGATCCAGAGTGAGAGGGACAACAAACAGATCCAGAGAGAGAGATAGGGACAACAAACAGATCCAGAGTGGGACAACAAACAGATCCAGAAAGAGAGGGACAACAAACAGATCCAGAGAGAGAGGGACAACAAACATATCCAGAGAAGGAGGGACAACAAACAGACCCAGAGAGATGGGGACAACAAACAGATCCAGAGAGAGAGAGGGACAACAAACAGATCCAGAGAGAGGTGGGGACAACAAACAGATCCAGAGAGGTTGGGACAAAAAACAGATCCAGAGAGGAAGGGACAACAAACAGATCCAGAGAGATGGGGACAACAAACGGATGCAGAGAGGTGTGGACAGCAAACAGATCCAGAGAGAGAGGGACAACAAACAGATCCAGAGAGGTGTGGAAAACAAACAGATCCAGAGAGGTGGGGACAACAAACAGATCCAGAGAGGGAGGGACAACAAACACATTCCGGACAGGGAGGGACAACAATCAGATCCAGAGAGGGAGGGACAACAAACAGATCCAGAGAGAGAGGGACAACAAACAGATCCAGAGAGGTGGGGACAACAAACAGATCCAGAGAGGGAGGGACAACAAACAGATCCAGAGAGAGAGGGACAACAAACAGATTCAGAGAGGTGGGGACAACAAACAGATCCAGAGAGGGAGGGACAACAAACAGATCCAGAGAGGGAGGGACAACAAACAGATCCAGAGAGAGAGGGACAACAAACAGATCCAGAGAGGGAGGGACAACAAACAGATCCAGAGAGGGAGGGACAACAAACAGATCCAGAGAGAGAGGGACAACAAACAGATCCAGAGACGGAGGAACAACAATCAGATCCAGAGAGAGGTGGGGACAACAAACAGATCCAGAGAGGGAGGGACAACAAACAGATCCAGAGAGAGGTGGGGACAACAAACAGATCCAGAGAGAGAGGGACAGCAAGCAGATCCAGAGAGAGAGGGACAACAAACATATCCAGAGAAGGAGGGACAACAAACAGATCCAGAGAGATGGGGACAACAAACAGATCCAGAGAGAGAGAGGGACAACAAACAGATCCAGAGAGAGGTGGGGACAACAAACGGATCCAGAGAGGTGGGGACAAAAAACAGATCCAGAGAGAGGTGGGGACAACAAACAGATCCAGAGAGGTGGGGACAACAAACAGATTTAGAGAGGTGGGGACAACAAACGGATCCAGAGAGGTGTGGACAGCAAACAGATCCAGAGAGAGAGGGACAACAAACAGATCCAGAGAGGTGTGGACAACAAACAGATCCAGAGAGGTGGGGACAACAAACAGATCCAAAGAGGGAGGGACAACAAACAGATCCAGAGAGGGAGGGACAACAAACAGATCCAGAGAGGGAGGGACAACAAACAGATCCAGAGAAGGAGAGGGACAACAAACAGATCCAGAGAGGGAGGGACAACAAGCAGATCCAGAGAGGGAGGGACAACAAACAGATCCAGAGAGAGAGGGACAACAAACAGATCCAGAGACGGAGGAAAAACAATCAGATCCAGAGAGAGGTGGGGACAACAAACAGATCCAGAGAGATGGGGACAACAAACGGATCCAGAGAGGTGTGGACAGCAAACAGATCCAGAGAGAGAGGGACAACAAACAGATTCAGAGAGGTGGGGACAACAAACAGATCCAGAGAGGGAGGGACAACAAACAGATCCAGAGAGATGGGGACAACAAACGGATCCAGAGAGGTGTGGACAGCAAACAGATCCAGAGAGAGAGGGACAACAAACAGATTCAGAGAGGTGGGGACAACAAACAGATCCAGAGAGGGAGGGACAACAAACAGATCCAGAGAGGGAGGGACAACAAACAGATCCAGAGAGAGAGGGACAACAAACAGATCCAGAGAGGGAGGGACAACAAACAGATCCAGAGAGGGAGGGACAACAAACAGATCCAGAGAGGGAGGGACAACAAACAGATCCAGAGAGGGAGGGACAACAAACAGATCCAGAGAGAGAGGGACAACAAACAGATCCAGAGAGGGAGGGACAACAAACAAATCCAGAGAGGGAGGGACAACAAACATATCCAGAGAGGTGGGGACAAAAAACAGATCCAGAGAGAGGTGGGGACAACAAACAGATCCAGAGAGGTGGGGACAACAAACAGATCCAGAGAGGTGGGGACAACAAACGGATCCAGAGAGGTGTGGACAGCAAACAGATCCAGAGAGAGAGGGACAACAAACAGATCCAGAGAGGTGGGGACATCAAACAGATCCAGAGAGGTGGGGACAACAAACAGATCCAGAGAGGGAGGGACAACAAACACATTCCGGACAGGGAGGGACAACAAACAGATCCAGAGAGAGAGGGACAACAAACAGATCCAGAGAGGAAGGGACAACAAACAGATCCAGAGAGATGGGGACAACAAACGGATCCAGAGAGGTGTGGACAGCAAACAGATCCAGAGAGAGAGGGACAACAAACAGATCCAGAGAGGTGGGGAAAACAAACAGATCCAGAGAGGTGGGGACAACAAATAGATCCAGAGAGGGAGGGACAACAAACACATTCCGGACAGGGAGGGACAACAAACAGATCCAGAGAGGGAGGGACAACAAACAGATCCAGAGAGAGAGGGACAACAAACAGATCCAGAGAGGGAGGGACAACAAACAGATCCAGAGAGGGAGGGACAACAAACAGATCCAGAGAGGGAGGGACATCAAACAGAACCAGAGAGAGGTGGGGACAACAAACAGATCCAGAGAGAGAGGGACAACAAGCAGATCCAGAGAGAGAGGGACAACAAACAGATCCAGAGAGGGAGGGACAACAAACAGATTCAGAGAGGGAGGGACAACAAACATATCCAGAGTAGGAGGGACAACAAACAGATTCAGAGAGATGGGGACAAAAAACAGATCCAGAGAGAGAGAGGGACAACAAACAGATCCAGAGAGAGTTGGGGACAACAAACAGATCCAGAGAGGTGGGGACAAAAAACAGATCCAGAGAGAGGTGGGGACAACAAACAGATCCAGAGAGGTGGGGACAAAAAACAGATCCAGAGAGGAAGGGACAACAAACAGATCCAGAGCGGTGGGGACAACAAACGGATCCAGAGA
Source organism: Oncorhynchus clarkii lewisi (assembly GCF_045791955.1). Classification (NCBI taxonomy): domain Eukaryota; kingdom Metazoa; phylum Chordata; class Actinopteri; order Salmoniformes; family Salmonidae; genus Oncorhynchus; species Oncorhynchus clarkii. The sequence continues at coordinate 26,674 of NW_027261055.1, forward strand.
GGTGTGGACATCAAACAGATCCAGAGAGAGAGGGACAACAAACAGATCCAGAGAGGTGGGGACAACAAACAGATCCAGAGAGGTGGGGACAACAAACAGATCCAGAGAGGGAGGGACAACAAACACATTCCGGACTGGGAGGGACAACAGACAGATCCAGAGAGAGAGAGACAACAAACAGATTCAGAGAGGTGGGGACAACAAACAGTTCCAGAGAGGGAGGGACAACAAACAGATCCAGAGAGAGAGGGACAACAAACAGATTCAGAGAGGTGGGGACAACAAACAGATCCAGAGAGGGAGGGACAACAAACAGATCCAGAGAGAGAGGGACAACAAACAGATCCAGAGAGGGAGGGACAGAAAACAGATCCAGAGAAGGAGGGACAAAAAACAGATGCAGAGAGCGAGGGACAACAAACAGATCCAGAGAGAGAGGGACAACAAACAGATCCAGAGAAGGAGGTACAACAAACAGATCAAGAGAGAGAGAGAGGGACAACAAACAGATACAGAGAGGGAGGGACAACAAACAGATACAGAGAGAGGGAGAACAAACAGATACAGAGAGGGTGTGACAACAAACAAATACAGAGAGAGAGGGACAACAAACAGATCCAGAGAGAAAGAGAGGGACAACAAACACATCCAGAGAGGTGGGGACAACAAACAGATCCAGAGAGAGGGACAACAAACAGATCCAGAGAGATGGGGACAACAAACAGATCCAGAGAGGGAGGGACAACAAACAGATCCAGACAGGGAGGGACAACAAACAGATCCAGAGAGAGAGGGACAACAAACAGATTCAGAGAGGTGTGGACAACAAACAGATCCAGAGAGGGAGGGACAACAAACAGATCCAGAGAGAGGGACAACAAACAGATCCAGAGAAGGAGGGACAACAAACAGATCCAGAGAGATGGGGACAACAAACACATTCCGGACAGGGAGGGACAACAAACAGATCCAGAGAGAGAGGGAAAACAAACAGATTCAGAGAGGTGGGGACAACAAACAGATCCAGAGAGGGAGGGACAAAAAACAGATGCAGAGAGAGAGGGACAACAAACAGATCCAGAGAGAGAGGGACAACAAACAGATCAAGAGAGAGAGAGAGGGACAACAAACAGATCCAGAGAGGGAGGGACAACAAACAGATACAGAGAGAGGGACAACAAACAGATCCAGAGAGGGTGGGACAACAAACAAATCCAGAGAGAGAGGGACAACAAACAGATCCAGAGAGAAAGAGAGGGACAACAAACAGATCCAGAGAGGTGGGGACAACAAACAGATCCAGAGAGAGGGACAACAAACAGATCCAGAGAAGGAGGGACAACAAACAGATCCAGAGAGATGGGGACAACAAAAATATCCAGAGAGAGGTGGGGACAACAAACAGATCCAGAGAGGTGGGGACAACAAACAGATCCAGAGATGGAGGGACAAGAAACAGATCCAGAGAGAGGGACAACAAACAGATCCAGAGAAGGAGGGACAACAAACAGATCCAGAGAGATGGGGACAACAAACAGATCCAGAGAGAGGTGGGGACAACAAACAGATCCAGAGAGAGAGGGACAGCAAGCAGATCCAGAGAGAGAGGGACAACAAACATATCCAGAGAAGGAGGGACAACAAACAGATCCAGAGAGATGGGGACAACAAACACATCCAGAGAGAGAGAGGGACAACAAACAGATCCAGAGAGAGGTGGGGACAACAAACGGATCCAGAGAGGTGGGGACAAAAAACAGATCCAGAGAGAGGTGGGGACAACAAACAGATCCAGAGAGGTGGGGACAACAAACAGATTCAGAGAGGTGGGGACAACAAACGGATCCAGAGAGGTGTGGACAGCAAACAGATCCAGAGAGAGAGGGACAACAAACAGATCCAGAGAGGTGTGGACAACAAACAGATCCAGAGAGGTGGGGACAACAAACAGATCCAAAGAGGGAGGGACAACAAACAGATCCAGAGAGGGAGGGACAACAAACAGATCCAGAGAGGGAGGGACAACAAACAGATCCAGAGAAGGAGAGGGACAACAAACAGATCCAGAGAGGGAGGGACAACAAGCAGATCCAGAGAGGGAGGGACAACAAACAGATCCAGAGAGAGAGGGACAACAAACAGATCCAGAGACGGAGGAAAAACAATCAGATCCAGAGAGAGGTGGGGACAACAAACAGATCCAGAGAGATGGGGACAACAAACGGATCCAGAGAGGTGTGGACAGCAAACAGATCCAGAGAGAGAGGGACAACAAACAGATTCAGAGAGGTGGGGACAACAAACAGATCCAGAGAGGGAGGGACAACAAACAGATCCAGAGAGGGAGGGACAACAAACAGATCCAGAGAGAGAGGGACAACAAACAGATCCAGAGAGGGAGGGACAACAAACAGATCCAGAGAGGGAGGGACAACAAACAGATCCAGAGAGGGAGGGACAACAAACAGATCCAGAGAGGGAGGGACAACAAACAGATCCAGAGAGAGAGGGACAACAAACAGATCCAGAGAGGGAGGGACAACAAACAAATCCAGAGAGGGAGGGACAACAAACATATCCAGAGAGGTGGGGACAAAAAACAGATCCAGAGAGAGGTGGGGACAACAAACAGATCCAGAGAGGTGGGGACAACAAACAGATCCAGAGAGGTGGGGACAACAAACGGATCCAGAGAGGTGTGGACAGCAAACAGATCCAGAGAGAGAGGGACAACAAACAGATCCAGAGAGGTGGGGACATCAAACAGATCCAGAGAGGTGGGGACAACAAACAGATCCAGAGAGGGAGGGACAACAAACACATTCCGGACAGGGAGGGACAACAAACAGATCCAGAGAGAGAGGGACAACAAACAGATCCAGAGAGGAAGGGACAACAAACAGATCCAGAGAGATGGGGACAACAAACGGATCCAGAGAGGTGTGGACAGCAAACAGATCCAGAGAGAGAGGGACAACAAACAGATCCAGAGAGGTGGGGAAAACAAACAGATCCAGAGAGGTGGGGACAACAAATAGATCCAGAGAGGGAGGGACAACAAACACATTCCTGACAGGGAGGGACAACAAACAGATCCAGAGAGGGAGGGACAACAAACAGATCCAGAGAGAGAGGGACAACAAACAGATCCAGAGAGGGAGGGACAACAAACAGATCCAGAGAGGGAGGGACAACAAACAGATCCAGAGAGGGAGGGACATCAAACAGAACCAGAGAGAGGTGGGGACAACAAACAGATCCAGAGAGAGAGGGACAACAAGCAGATCCAGAGAGAGAGGGACAACAAACAGATCCAGAGAGGGAGGGACAACAAACAGATCCAGAGAGGGAGGGACAACAAACATATCCAGAGTAGGAGGGACAACAAACAGATTCAGAGAGATGGGGACAAAAAACAGATCCAGAGAGAGAGAGGGACAACAAACAGATCCAGAGAGAGGTGGGGACAACAAACAGATCCAGAGAGGTGGGGACAAAAAACAGATCCAGAGAGAGGTGGGGACAACAAACAGATCCAGAGAGGTGGGGACAAAAAACAGATCCAGAGAGGAAGGGACAACAAACAGATCCAGAGAGGTGGGGACAACAAACGGATCCAGAGAGGTGTGGACATCAAACAGATCCAGAGAGAGAGGGACAACAAACAGATCCAGAGAGGTGGGGACAACAAACAGATCCAGAGAGGTGGGGACAACAAACAGATCCAGAGAGGGAGGGACAACAAACACATTCCGGACTGGGAGGGACAACAGACAGATCCAGAGAGAGAGAGACAACAAACAGATTCAGAGAGGTGGGGACAACAAACAGTTCCAGAGAGGGAGGGACAACAAACAGATCCAGAGAGAGAGGGACAACAAACAGATTCAGAGAGGTGGGGACAACAAACAGATCCAGAGAGGGAGGGACAACAAACAGATCCAGAGAGAGAGGGACAACAAACAGATCCAGAGAGGGAGGGACAGAAAACAGATCCAGAGAAGGAGGGACAAAAAACAGATGCAGAGAGCGAGGGACAACAAACAGATCCAGAGAGAGAGGGACAACAAACAGATCCAGAGAAGGAGGTACAACAAACAGATCAAGAGAGAGAGAGAGGGACAACAAACAGATACAGAGAGGGAGGGACAACAAACAGATACAGAGAGAGGGAGAACAAACAGATACAGAGAGGGTGGGACAACAAACAAATACAGAGAGAGAGGGACAACAAACAGATCCAGAGAGAAAGAGAGGGACAACAAACACATCCAGAGAGGTGGGGACAACAAACAGGTCCAGAGAGATGGACAACAAACAGATCCAGAGAGATGGGGACAACAAACAGATCCAGAGAGGGAGGGACAACAAACAGATCCAGACAGGGAGGGACAACAAACAGATCCAGAGAGAGAGGGACAACAAACAGATTCAGAGAGGTGTGGACAACAAACAGATCCAGAGTGGGAGGGACAACAAACAGATCCAGAGAGAGGGACAACAAACAGATCCAGAGAAGGAGGGACAACAAACAGATCCAGAGAGATGGGGACAACAAACACATTCCGGACAGGGAGGGACAACAAACAGATCCAGAGAGAGAGGGAAAACAAACAGATTCAGAGAGGTGTGGACAACAAACAGATCCAGAGAGGGAGGGACAACAAACAGATCCAGAGAGAGAGGGACAACAAACAGATTCAGAGAGGTGGGGACAACAAACAGATCCAGAGAGGGAGGGACAAAAAACAGATGCAGAGAGAGAGGGACAACAAACAGATCCAGAGAGAGAGGGACAACAAACAGATCAAGAGAGAGAGAGAGGGACAACAAACAGATCCAGAGAGGGAGGGACAACAAACAGATACAGAGAGAGGGACAACAAACAGATCCAGAGAGGGTGGGACAACAAACAAATCCAGAGAGAGAGGGACAACAAACAGATCCAGAGAGAAAGAGAGGGACAACAAACAGATCCAGAGAGGTGGGGACAACAAACAGATCCAGAGAGAGGGACAACAAACAGATCCAGAGAAGGAGGGACAACAAACAGATCCAGAGAGATGGGGACAACAAAAATATCCAGAGAGAGGTGGGGACAACAAACAGATCAAGAGAGGTGGGGACAACAAACAGATCCAGAGATGGAGGGACAAGAAACAGATCCAGAGAGAGGGACAACAAACAGATCCAGAGAAGGAGGGACAACAAACAGATCCAGAGAGATGGGGACAACAAACAGATCCAGAGAGAGGTGGGGACAACAAACAGATCCAGAGAGGTGGGGACAACAAACAGATCCAGAGAGGGAGGGACAACAAACAGATCCAGAGAGGGAGGGACAACAAACAGATCCAGAGCGAGAGGGACAACAAACAGATCCAGAGAGAGGTGGGGACAACAAACAGATCCAGAGAGGTGGGGACAAAAAACAGATCCAGAGAGAGGTGGGGACAACAAACAGATCCAGAGAGGTGGGGACAAAAAACAGATCCAGAGAGGAAGGGACAACAAACAGATCCATAGAGGTGGGGACAACAAGCGGATCCAGAGAGGTGTGGACAGCAAACAGATCCAGAGAGAGAGGGACAACAAACAGATCCAGAGAGGTGGGGACAACAAACAGATCCAGAGAGGTGGGGACAACAAACAGATCCAGAGAGGGAGGGACAACAAACACATTCCGGACAGGGAGGGACAACAAACAGATCCAGAGAGAGAGGGTGAACAAACAGATTCAGAGAGGTGGGGACAACAAACAGATCCAGAGAGGGAGGGACAACAAACAGATCCAGAGAGAGAGGGACAACAAACAGATTCAGAGAGGTGGGGACAACAACCAGATCCAGAGAGGGATTGACAACAAACAGATCCAGAGAGAGAGGGACAACAAACAGATCCAGAGAGGGAGGGACAGCAAACAGATCCAGAGAAGGAGGGACAAAAAACAGATGCAGAGAGAGAGGGACAACAAACAGATCCAGAGAGAGAGGGACAACAAACAGATCAAGAGAGAGAGAGAGGGACAACAAACAGATCCAGAGAGGGAGGGACAACAAACAGATACAGAGAGAGGGACAACAAACAGATCCAGAGAGGGTGGGACAACAAACAAATCCAGAGAGAGAGGGACAACAAACAGATCCAGAGAGAAAGAGAGGGACAACAAACAGATCCAGAGAGGTGGGGACAACAAACAGATCCAGAGAGAGGGACAACAAACAGATCCAGAGAAGGAGGGACAACAAACAGATCCAGAGAGATGGGGACAACAAAAAGATCCAGAGAGAGGTGGGGACAACAAACAGATCCAGAGAGTTGGGGACAACAAACAGATCCAGAGATGGAGGGACAACAAACAGATCCAGAGAGAGGGACAACAAACAGATCCAGAGAAGGAGGGACAACAAACAGATCCAGAGAGATGGGGACAACAAACAGATCCAGAGAGAGGTGGGGACAACAAACAGATCCAGAGAGGTGGGGACAACAAACAGATCCATAGAGGTGGGGACAACAAACAGATCCAGAGAGGTGTGGACAGCAAACAGATCCAGAGAGAGAGGGACAACAAACAGATCCAGAGAGGTGGGGACAACAAACAGATCCAGAGAGGTGGGGACAACAAACAGATCCAGAGAGGGAGGGACAACAAACACATTCTGGACAGGGAGGGACAACAAACAGATCCAGAGAGAGAGGGACAACAAACAGATTGAGAGAGGTGGGGACAACAAACAGATCCAGAGAGGGAGGGACAACAAACAGATCCAGAGAGGTGGGGACAACAAACAGATCCAGAGAGGTGGGGACAACAAACAGATCCAGAGAGGGAGGGACAACAAACACATTCCGGACAGGGAGGGACAACAAACAGATCAAGAGAGAGAGGGACAACAAACAGATTCAGAGAGGTGGGGACAACAAACAGATCCAGAGAAGGAGGGACAAAAAACAGATGCAGAGAGAGAGGGACAACAAACAGATCCAGAGAGAGAGGGACAACAAACAGATCAAGAGAGAGAGAGAGGGACAACAAACAGATCCAGAGAGGGAGGGACAACAAACAGATACAGAGAGAGGGACAACAAACAGATCCAGAGAAGGTGGGACAACAAACAAATCCAGAGAGAGAGGGACAACAAACAGATCCAGAGAGAAAGAGAGGGACAACAAACAGATCCAGAGAGGTGGGGACAACAAACAGATCCAGAGAAGGAGGGACAAAAAACAGATGCAGAGAGAGAGGGACAACAAACAGATCCAGAGAGAGAGGGACAACAAACAGATCAAGAGAGAGAGAGAGGGACAACAAACAGATCCAGAGAGGGAGGGACAACAAACAGATACAGAGAGAGGGACAACAAACAGATCCAGAGAAAGTGGGACAACAAACAAATCCAGAGAGAGAGGGACAACAAACAGATCCAGAGAGAAAGAGAGGGACAACAAACAGATCCAGAGAGGTGGGGACAACAAACAGATCCAGAGAGAGGGACAACAAACAGATCCAGAGAAGGAGGGACAACAAACAGATCCAGAGAGATGGGGACAACAAAAAGATCCAGAGAGAGGTGGGGACAACAAACAGATCCAGAGAGTTGGGGACAACAAACAGATCCAGAGATGGAGGGACAACAAACAGATCCAGAGAGAGGGACAACAAACAGATCCAGAGAAGGAGGGACAACAAACAGATCCAGAGAGATGGGGACAACAAACAGATCCAGAGAGAGGTGGGGACAACAAACAGATCCAGAGAGGTGGGGACAACAAACAGATCCATAGAGGTGGGGACAACAAACAGATCCAGAGAGGTGTGGACAGCAAACAGATCCAGAGAGAGAGGGACAACAAACAGATCCAGAGAGGTGGGGACAACAAACAGATCCAGAGAGGTGGGGACAACAAACAGATCCAGAGAGGGAGGGACAACAAACACATTCTGGACAGGGAGGGACAACAAACAGATCCAGAGAGAGAGGGACAACAAACAGATTCAGAGAGGTGGGGACAACAAACCGATCCAGAGAGGGAGGGACAACAAACAGATCCAGAGAGAGAGGGACAACAAACAGATTCAGAGAGTTGGGGACAACAAACAGATCCAGAGAGGGATTGACAACAAACAGATCCAGAGAGAGAGGGACAACAAACAGATCCAGAGAGGGAGGGACAGCAAACAGACCCAGAGAAGGAGGGACAAAAAACAGATGCAGAGAGAGAGGGACAACAAACAGATCCAGAGAGAGAGGGACAACAAACAGATCAAGAGAGAGAGAGAGGGACAACAAACAGATCCAGAGAGGGAGGGACAACAAACAGATACAGAGAGAGGGACAACAAACAGATCCAGAGAGGGTGGGACAACAAACAAATCCAGAGAGAGAGGGACAACAAACAGATCCAGAGAGAAAGAGAGGGACAACAAACAGATCCAGAGAGGTGGGGACAACAAACAGATCCAGAGAGAGGGACAACAAACAGATCCAGAGAAGGAGGGACAACAAACAGATCCAGAGAGATGGGGACAACAAAAAGATCCAGAGAGAGGTGGGGACAACAAACAGATCCAGAGAGGTGGGGACAACAAACAGATCCAGAGATGGAGGGACAACAAACAGATCCAGAGAGAGGGACAACAAACAGATCCAGAGAGAGTGGGAAAACAAACAGATCCAGAGAGGTGGGGACAACAAACATATGCAGAGAGAGAGAGAGGGACAACAAACAGATCCAGAGAGAGGGGGACAACACACAGATCCAAAGAGAGAGGGACAACAAACAGATCCAGAGAGGGAGGGACAACAAACAGATCCAGAGAGGGAGGGACAACAAACAGATCCAGAGAGGGAGGGACAACAAACAGAACCAGAGAGAGAGGGACAACAAACAGATCCAGAGAGGTGGGGACCACAAACAGATCCAGAGAGAGAGAGGGACAACAAACAGATCCAGACAGGGACTGACAACAAACAGATCCAGAGAGAGAGGGACAACAAACAGATCCAGACAGAGAGGGACAACAAACAGATCCAGAGAGAGAGGGACAACAAACAGATCCAGAGAGCGAGGGACAACAAACAGATCCAGAGAGAGAGTGACAACAAACAGATCCAGAGAGAGAGAGAGGGACAACATACAGATCCAGAGTGGGACAACAAACAGATCCAGAAAGAGAGGGACAACAAACAGATCCAGAGAGGGAGGGACAAGAAACAGATCCAGAGAGGGAGGGACAACAAACAGATCCAGAGAGAGAGAGGGACAACAAACAGATCCAGAGAGAGAGAGGGACAACAAACAGATCCAGAGAGGGAGGGACAACAAACAGATCCAGAGAGGGAGGGACAACAAACAGATCCAGAGAGAGAGGGACAACAAACAGATTCAGAGAGGTGGGGACAACAAACAGATCCAGAGAGAGGTGGGGACAACAAACAGATCCAGAGAGGGAGGGACAACAAACAGATCCAGAGAGAGAGGGACAACAAACAGATCCAGAGAAGGAGGGACAACAAACACATCCAGAGAGATGGGGACAACAAACAGATCCAGAGAGAGAGGGACAACAAACAGATCCAGAAAGAGGTGGGGACAACAAACAGATCCAGAGAGCTGGGGACAAAAACAGATCCAGAGAGAGGTGGGGACAACAAACAGATCAAGAGAGAGAGGGACAACAAACAGATCCAGAGAAGGAGGGACAACAAACACATCCAGAGAGATGGGGACAACAAACAGATCCAGAGAGAGAGGGACAACAAACAGATCCAGAAAGAGGTGGGGACAACAAACAGATCCAGAGAGCTGGGGACAAAAACAGATCCAGAGAGGAAGGGACAACAAACAGATCCAGAGAGGTGGGGACAACAAACGGATCGAGAGAGAGAGAAGGACAACAAATAGATCCAGAGAGGTGGGGACAACAAACAGATCCAGAGAGGGAGGGACAACAAACAGATCCAGAGAGAGGTGGGGACAACAAACAGATCCAGAGAGAGAGGGACAACAAACAGATCCAGAGAAGGAGGGACAACAAACACATCCAGAGAGATGGGGACAACAAGCAGATCCAGAGAGAGAGGGACAACAAACAGATCCAGAAAGAGGTGGGGACAACAAACAGATCCAGAGAGCTGGGGACAAAAACAGAGAGGAAGGGACAACAAACAGATCAAGAGAGAGAGAGGGACAACAAACAGATCCAGAGAGGGAGGGACAACAAACAGATACAGAGAGAGGGACAACAAACAGATGAAGAGAGGGTGGGACAACAAACAAATCCAGAGAGATAGGGACAACAAACAGATCCAGAGAGGTGGGGACAACAAACAGATCCAGAGAGGTGGGGACAACAAACAGATCCAGAGAGAGGGACAACAAACAGATCCAGAGAAGGAGGGACAACAAACAGATCCAGAGAGATGGGGACAACAAAAAGATCCAGAGAGAGGTGGGGACAACAAACAGATCCAGAGAGTTGGGGACAACAAACAGATCCAGAGATGGAGGGACAACAAACAGATCCAGAGAGAGGGACAACAAACAGAGCCAGAGAAGGAGGGACAACAAACAGATCCAGAGAGATGGGGACAACAAACAGATCCAGAGAGAGGTGGGGACAACAAACAGATCCAGAGAGGTGGGGACAACAAACAGATCCATAGAGGTGGGGACAACAAACAGATCCAGAGAGGTGTGGACAGCAAACAGATCCAGAGAGAGAGGGACAACAAACAGATCCAGAGAGGTGGGGACAACAAACAGATCCAGAGAGGTGGGGACAACAAACAGATCCAGAGAGGGAGGGACAACAAACACATTCTGGACAGGGAGGGACAACAAACAGATCCAGAGAGAGAGGGACAACAAACAGATTCAGAGAGGTGGGGACAACAAACAGATCCAGAGAGGGAGGGACAACAAACAGATCCAGAGAAAGAGGGACAACAAACAGATTCAGAGAGTTGGGGACAACAAACAGATCCAGAGAGGGATTGACAACAAACAGATCCAGAGAGAGAGGGACAATAAACAGATCCAGAGAGGGAGGGACAGCAAACAGATCCAGAGAAGGAGGGACAACAAACAGATCCAGAGAGAGTGGGACAACAAACAGATCCAGAAAGAGGTGGGGACAACAAACAGATCCAGAGAGAGGTGGGGACAACAAACAGATCCAGAGAGGGAGGGACAACAAACAGATCCAGAGAGAGGTGGGGACAACAAACAGATCCAGAGAGAGAGGGACAACAAACAGATCCAGAGAATGAGGGACAACAAACACATCCAGAGAGATGGGGACAACAAACAGATCCAGAGAGAGAGGGACAACAAACAGATCCAGAAAGAGGTGGGGACAACAAACAGATCCAGAGAGCTGGGGACAAAAACAGATCCAGAGAGGAAGGGACAACAAACAGATCCAGAGAGGTGGGGACAACAAACGGATCGAGAGAGAGAGAAGGACAACAAATAGATCCAGAGAGGTGGGGACAACAAACAGATCCAGAGAGGGAGGGACAACAAACAGATCCAGAGAGAGGTGGGGACAACAAACAGATCCAGAGAGAGAGGGACAACAAACAGATCCAGAGAAGGAGGGACAACAAACACATCCAGAGAGATGGGGACAACAAGCAGATCCAGAGAGAGAGGGACAACAAACAGATCCAGAAAGAGGTGGGGACAACAAACAGATCCAGAGAGCTGGGGACAAAAACAGAGAGGAAGGGACAACAAACAGATCAAGAGAGAGAGAGAGGGACAACAAACAGATCCAGAGAGGGAGGGACAACAAACAGATACAGAGAGAGGGACAACAAACAGATCAAGAGAGGGTGGGACAACAAACAAATCCAGAGAGATAGGGACAACAAACAGATCCAGAGAGAAAGAGAGGGACAACAAACAGATCCAGAGAGGTGGGGACAACAAACAGATCCAGAGAGAGGGACAACAAACAGATCCAGAGAAGGAGGGACAACAAACAGATCCAGAGAGATGGGGACAACAAAAAGATCCAGAGAGAGGTGGGGACAACAAACAGATCCAGAGAGTTGGGGACAACAAACAGATCCAGAGATGGAGGGACAACAAACAGATCCAGAGAGAGGGACAACAAACAGATCCAGAGAAGGAGGGACAACAAACAGATCCAGAGAGATGGGGACAACAAACAGATCCAGAGAGAGGTGGGGACAACAAACAGATCCAGAGAGGTGGGGACAACAAACAGATCCATAGAGGTGGGGACAACAAACAGATCCAGAGAGGTGTGGACAGCAAACAGATCCAGAGAGAGAGGGACAACAAACAGATCCAGAGAGGTGGGGACAACAAACAGATCCAGAGAGGTGGGGACAACAAACAGATCCAGAGAGGGAGGGACAACAAACACATTCTGGACAGGGAGGGACAACAAACAGATCCAGAGAGAGAGGGACAACAAACAGATTCAGAGAGGTGGGGACAACAAACAGATCCAGAGAGGGAGGGACAACAAACAGATCCAGAGAGAGAGGGACAACAAACAGATTCAGAGAGTTGGGGACAACAAACAGATCCAGAGAGGGATTGACAACAAACAGATCCAGAGAGAGAGGGGCAATAAACAGATCCAGAGAGGGAGGGACAGCAAACAGATCCAGAGAAGGAGGGACAACAAACAGATCCAGAGAGAGTGGGACAACAAACAGATCCAGAAAGAGGTGGGGACAAAAAACAGATCCAGAGAGAGGTGGGGACAACAAACAGATCCAGAGAGGGAGGGACAACAAACAGATCCAGAGAGAGGTGGGGACAACAAACAGATCCAGAGAGAGAGGGACAACAAACAGATCCAGAGAAGGAGGGACAACAAACACATCCAGAGAGATGGGGACAACAAACAGATCCAGAGAGAGAGGGACAACAAACATATCCAGAAAGAGGTGGGGACAACAAACAGATCCAGAGAGCTGGGGACAAAAACAGATCCAGAGAGGAAGGGACAACAAACAGATCCAGAGAGGTGGGGACAACAAACGGATCGAGAGAGAGAGAAGGACAACAAATAGATCCAGAGAGGTGGGGACAACAAACAGATCCAGAGAGGGAGGGACAACAAACAGATCCAGAGAGAGGTGGGGACAACAAACAGATCCAGAGAGAGAGGGACAACAAACAGATCCAGAGAAGGAGGGACAACAAACACATCCAGAGAGATGGGGACAACAAACAGATCCAGAGAGAGAGGGACAACAAACAGATCCAGAAAGAGGTGGGGACAACAAACAGATCCAGAGAGCTGGGGACAAAAACAGATCCAGAGAGGAAGGGACAACAAACAGATCCAGAGAGGTGGGGACAACAAACGGATCCAGAGAGAGAGATGGACAACAAACAGATCCAGACAGGTGGGGAAAACAAACAGATCCAGAGAGGTGGGGACAACAAACAGATCCAGAGAGGGAGGGACAACAAACAGATTCAGAGAGGTGGGGACAACAAACAGATCCAGAGAGAGAGGGACAACAAACAGATCCAGAGAGGGAGTGACAACAAACAGATCCAGAGAGGGAGGGACAACAAACAGATCCAGAGAGAGAGGGACAACAAACAGATCCAGAGAGAGAGGGACAACAAACAGATCCAGACAGGGAGGGACAACAAACAGATTCAGACAGGGAGGGACAACAAACAGATCAGAGAGAGAGAGAGGGACAACAAACAGATCCAGAGAGAGAGTGAGGTGGGGACAACAAACAGATCCAGAGAGGTGGGGAACACAAACAGATCCAGAGAGGTGGGGACAACAATCAGATCCAGAGAGGGAGGGACAACAAACAGATCCAGAGAGGGAGTGACAACAAACAGATCCAGAGAGGGAGGGACAACAAACAGATCCAGAGAGGGAGGGACAACGAACAGATCCAGAGAGGGAGGGACAACAAACAGATCCAGAGAGGTGGGGACAACAAACAGATCCAGAGAAGGAGGGACAACAAACAGATCCAGAGAGATAGAGAGGGACAACAAACAGATCCAGAGAGGGAGGGACAACAAACAGATCCAGAGAGAGAGGGAGGGACAACAAATAGATCCAGAGAGAGAGGGAGGGACAACAAACAGATCCAGAGAGGTGGGGACAACAAACAGATCCAGAGAAGGAGGGACAAAAAAACAGATCCAGAGAGAGAGGGAGGGACAACAAACAGATCCAGAGAGAGAGTGACAACAAACAGATCCAGAGAAGGAGGGACAACAAACAGATCAAGAGAGGAAGGGACAACAAACAGATCCAGAGAGGGAGGGACAACAAACAGATCCAGAGAGGGAGGGACAACAAACAGATCCAGAGAGATGGGGACAACAAACAGATCCAGAGAGAGAGAGAGGGACAACATATAGATCCAGAGAGAGGTGGGGACAACAAACAGATCCAGAGAGGTGGGGACAAAAAACAGATCCAGAGAGGAAGGGACAACAAACAGATCCAGAGAGGTGGGGACAACAAACGGATCCAGAGAGGTGTGGACAGCAAACAGTTCCAGAGAGAGAGGGACAACAAACAGATCCAGAGAAGTGGGGGCAACAAACAGATCCAGAGAGGTGCGGACAACAAACAGATCCAGACAGGGAGGGACAACAAACACATTCCGGACAGGGAGGGACAACAAACAGATCCAGAGAGAGAGGGACAACAAACAGATTCAGAGAGGTGGGGACAACAAACAGATCCAGAGAGGGAGGGACAACAAACAGATCCAGAGAGAGAGGGACAACAAACAGATTCAGAGAGGTGGGGACAACAAACAGATCAAGAGAGAGAGGGACAACAAACAGATCCAGAGAGGGAGTGACAACAAACAGATCCAGAGAGGGAAGGACAACAAACAGATCCAGAGAGAGAGGGACAACAAACAGATCCAGAGAGAGAGGGACAACAAACAGATCCAGACAGGGAGGGACAACAAACAGATTCAGACAGGGAGGGACAACAAACAGATCAGAGAGAGAGAGAGGGAAAACAAACAGATCCAGAGAGAGAGTGAGGTGGGGACAACAAACAGATCCAGAGAGGTGGGGCACACAAACAGATCCAGAGAGGTGGGGACAACAATCAGATCCAGAGAGGGAGGGACAACAAACAGATACAGAAAGGGAGTGACAACAAACAGATCCAGAGAGGGAGGGACAACAAACAGATCCAGAGAGGGAGGGACAACGAACAGATCCAGAGAGGGAGGGACAACAAACAGATCCAGAGAGGTGGGGACAACAAACAGATCCAGAGAAGGAGGGCCAACAAACAGATCCAGAGAGGGAGGGACAACAAACAGATCCAGAGAGGGAGGGACAACAAACAGATCCAGAGAGAGAGGGACAACAAACAGATCCAGAGAGGGACAACAAACAGATCCAGAGAGAGAGAGAGGGACAACAAACAGATCTAGACAGGGAGGGACAACAAACAGATCCAGAAAGGGAGGGACAACAAACAGATCCAGACAGGGAGGGACAACAAACAGATCCAGAGAGAGAGGGACAACAAACAGATTCAGAGAGGTGGGGACATCAAACAGATCCCGAGAGAGGGACAACAAAAAAGATCCAGAGAGAGAGGGACAACAAACAGATCCAGAGAGAGAGGGACAACAAACAGATCCAGAGAGAGAGGGACAACAAACAGATCCAGAGAGAGAGAGAGGGACAACAAACAGATCCAGAGAGGGACAACAAAAAGATCCAGAAAGAGAGGGACAACAAACAGATCCAGAGAGAGGTGGGGGCAACAAACAGATCCAGAGAGGTGGGGACAACAAACAGATCCAGAGAGGTGGGGACGACAAACAGATCCAGAGAGGGATGGACAACAAACAGATCCAGAGAGGTGGGGACAACAAACAGATCCAGAGAGGGAGGGACAACAAACAGATCCAGAGAGTGAGAGGGACAACAAACAGATCCAGACAGGGAGGGACAACAAGCAGATCCAGAGAGAGAGGGACAACAAACATATCCAGAGAAGGAGGGACAACAAACAGATCCAGAGAGAGATAGGGACAATAAACAGATCCAGAGAGAGGTGGGGACAACAAACAGATCCAGAGAGATGGGGACAACAAACATGTCCAGAGAGAGAGAGGGACAATAAACAGATCCAGAGAGAGGTGTGGACAACAAACAGATCCAGAGAGGTGGGGACAACAAACAGATCCAGAGAGGTGGGGACAACAAACAGATCCAGAGAGGGAGGGACAACAAACACATTCCGGACAGGGAGGGACAACAAACAGATCCAGAGAGAGAGAGAGGGACAACAAACAGATCCAGAGAGGGAGGGACAACAAACAGATACAGAGAGAGGGACAACAAACAGATCAAGAGAGGGTGGGACAACAAACAAATCCAGAGAGATAGGGACAACAAACAGATCCAGAGAGAAAGAGAGGGACAACAAACAGATCCAGAGAGGTGGGGACAACAAACAGATCCAGAGAGAGGGACAACAAACAGATCCAGAGAAGGAGGGACAACAAACAGATCCAGAGAGATGGGGACAACAAAAAGATCCAGAGAGAGGTGGGGACAACAAACAGATCCAGAGAGTTGGGGACAACAAACAGATCCAGAGATGGAGGGACAACAAACAGATCCAGAGAGAGGGACAACAAACAGATCCAGAGAAGGAGGGACAACAAACAGATCCAGAGAGATGGGGACAACAAACAGATCCAGAGAGAGGTGGGGACAACAAACAGATCCAGAGAGGTGGGGACAACAAACAGATCCATAGAGGTGGGGACAACAAACAGATCCAGAGAGGTGTGGACAGCAAACAGATCCAGAGAGAGAGGGACAACAAACAGATCCAGAGAGGTGGGGACAACAAACAGATCCAGAGAGGTGGGGACAACAAACAGATCCAGAGAGGGAGGGACAACAAACACATTCTGGACAGGGAGGGACAACAAACAGATCCAGAGAGAGAGGGACAACAAACAGATTCAGAGAGGTGGGGACAACAAACAGATCCAGAGAGGGAGGGACAACAAACAGATCCAGAGAGAGAGGGACAACAAACAGATTCAGAGAGTTGGGGACAACAAACAGATCCAGAGAGGGATTGACAACAAACAGATCCAGAGAGAGAGGGGCAATAAACAGATCCAGAGAGGGAGGGACAGCAAACAGATCCAGAGAAGGAGGGACAACAAACAGATCCAGAGAGAGTGGGACAACAAACAGATCCAGAAAGAGGTGGGGACAAAAAACAGATCCAGAGAGAGGTGGGGACAACAAACAGATCCAGAGAGGGAGGGACAACAAACAGATCCAGAGAGAGGTGGGGACAACAAACAGATCCAGAGAGAGAGGGACAACAAACAGATCCAGAGAAGGAGGGACAACAAACACATCCAGAGAGATGGGGACAACAAACAGATCCAGAGAGAGAGGGACAACAAACATATCCAGAAAGAGGTGGGGACAACAAACAGATCCAGAGAGCTGGGGACAAAAACAGATCCAGAGAGGAAGGGACAACAAACAGATCCAGAGAGGTGGGGACAACAAACGGATCGAGAGAGAGAGAAGGACAACAAATAGATCCAGAGAGGTGGGGACAACAAACAGATCCAGAGAGGGAGGGACAACAAACAGATCCAGAGAGAGGTGGGGACAACAAACAGATCCAGAGAGAGAGGGACAACAAACAGATCCAGAGAAGGAGGGACAACAAACACATCCAGAGAGATGGGGACAACAAACAGATCCAGAGAGAGAGGGACAACAAACAGATCCAGAAAGAGGTGGGGACAACAAACAGATCCAGAGAGCTGGGGACAAAAACAGATCCAGAGAGGAAGGGACAACAAACAGATCCAGAGAGGTGGGGACAACAAACGGATCCAGAGAGAGAGATGGACAACAAACAGATCCAGACAGGTGGGGAAAACAAACAGATCCAGAGAGGTGGGGACAACAAACAGATCCAGAGAGGGAGGGACAACAAACAGATTCAGAGAGGTGGGGACAACAAACAGATCCAGAGAGAGAGGGACAACAAACAGATCCAGAGAGGGAGTGACAACAAACAGATCCAGAGAGGGAGGGACAACAAACAGATCCAGAGAGAGAGGGACAACAAACAGATCCAGAGAGAGAGGGACAACAAACAGATCCAGACAGGGAGGGACAACAAACAGATTCAGACAGGGAGGGACAACAAACAGATCAGAGAGAGAGAGAGGGACAACAAACAGATCCAGAGAGAGAGTGAGGTGGGGACAACAAACAGATCCAGAGAGGTGGGGAACACAAACAGATCCAGAGAGGTGGGGACAACAATCAGATCCAGAGAGGGAGGGACAACAAACAGATCCAGAGAGGGAGTGACAACAAACAGATCCAGAGAGGGAGGGACAACAAACAGATCCAGAGAGGGAGGGACAACGAACAGATCCAGAGAGGGAGGGACAACAAACAGATCCAGAGAGGTGGGGACAACAAACAGATCCAGAGAAGGAGGGACAACAAACAGATCCAGAGAGATAGAGAGGGACAACAAACAGATCCAGAGAGGGAGGGACAACAAACAGATCCAGAGAGAGAGGGAGGGACAACAAATAGATCCAGAGAGAGAGGGAGGGACAACAAACAGATCCAGAGAGGTGGGGACAACAAACAGATCCAGAGAAGGAGGGACAAAAAAACAGATCCAGAGAGAGAGGGAGGGACAACAAACAGATCCAGAGAGAGAGGGACAACAAACAGATCCAGAGAAGGAGGGACAACAAACAGATCAAGAGAGGAAGGGACAACAAACAGATCCAGAGAGGGAGGGACAACAAACAGATCCAGAGAGGGAGGGACAACAAACAGATCCAGAGAGATGGGGACAACAAACAGATCCAGAGAGAGAGAGAGGGACAACATATAGATCCAGAGAGAGGTGGGGACAACAAACAGATCCAGAGAGGTGGGGACAAAAAACAGATCCAGAGAGGAAGGGACAACAAACAGATCCAGAGAGGTGGGGACAACAAACGGATCCAGAGAGGTGTGGACAGCAAACAGTTCCAGAGAGAGAGGGACAACAAACAGATCCAGAGAAGTGGGGGCAACAAACAGATCCAGAGAGGTGCGGACAACAAACAGATCCAGACAGGGAGGGACAACAAACACATTCCGGACAGGGAGGGACAACAAACAGATCCAGAGAGAGAGGGACAACAAACAGATTCAGAGAGGTGGGGACAACAAACAGATCCAGAGAGGGAGGGACAACAAACAGATCCAGAGAGAGAGGGACAACAAACAGATTCAGAGAGGTGGGGACAACAAACAGATCAAGAGAGAGAGGGACAACAAACAGATCCAGAGAGGGAGTGACAACAAACAGATCCAGAGAGGGAAGGACAACAAACAGATCCAGAGAGAGAGGGACAACAAACAGATCCAGAGAGAGAGGGACAACAAACAGATCCAGACAGGGAGGGACAACAAACAGATTCAGACAGGGAGGGACAACAAACAGATCAGAGAGAGAGAGAGGGAAAACAAACAGATCCAGAGAGAGAGTGAGGTGGGGACAACAAACAGATCCAGAGAGGTGGGGCACACAAACAGATCCAGAGAGGTGGGGACAACAATCAGATCCAGAGAGGGAGGGACAACAAACAGATACAGAAAGGGAGTGACAACAAACAGATCCAGAGAGGGAGGGACAACAAACAGATCCAGAGAGGGAGGGACAACGAACAGATCCAGAGAGGGAGGGACAACAAACAGATCCAGAGAGGTGGGGACAACAAACAGATCCAGAGAAGGAGGGCCAACAAACAGATCCAGAGAGGGAGGGACAACAAACAGATCCAGAGAGGGAGGGACAACAAACAGATCCAGAGAGAGAGGGACAACAAACAGATCCAGAGAGGGACAACAAACAGATCCAGAGAGAGAGAGAGGGACAACAAACAGATCTAGACAGGGAGGGACAACAAACAGATCCAGAAAGGGAGGGACAACAAACAGATCCAGACAGGGAGGGACAACAAACAGATCCAGAGAGAGAGGGACAACAAACAGATTCAGAGAGGTGGGGACATCAAACAGATCCCGAGAGAGGGACAACAAAAAAGATCCAGAGAGAGAGGGACAACAAACAGATCCAGAGAGAGAGGGACAACAAACAGATCCAGAGAGAGAGGGACAACAAACAGATCCAGAGAGAGAGAGAGGGACAACAAACAGATCCAGAGAGGGACAACAAAAAGATCCAGAAAGAGAGGGACAACAAACAGATCCAGAGAGAGGTGGGGGCAACAAACAGATCCAGAGAGGTGGGGACAACAAACAGATCCAGAGAGGTGGGGACGACAAACAGATCCAGAGAGGGATGGACAACAAACAGATCCAGAGAGGTGGGGACAACAAACAGATCCAGAGAGGGAGGGACAACAAACAGATCCAGAGAGTGAGAGGGACAACAAACAGATCCAGACAGGGAGGGACAACAAGCAGATCCAGAGAGAGAGGGACAACAAACATATCCAGAGAAGGAGGGACAACAAACAGATCCAGAGAGAGATAGGGACAATAAACAGATCCAGAGAGAGGTGGGGACAACAAACAGATCCAGAGAGATGGGGACAACAAACATGTCCAGAGAGAGAGAGGGACAATAAACAGATCCAGAGAGAGGTGTGGACAACAAACAGATCCAGAGAGGTGGGGACAACAAACAGATCCAGAGAGGTGGGGACAACAAACAGATCCAGAGAGGGAGGGACAACAAACACATTCCGGACAGGGAGGGACAACAAACAGATCCAGAGAGAGAGGGACAACAAACAGATTCCGAGAGGTGGGGACCTCAAACAGATCCAGAGAGGGAGGGACAACAAACAGATCCAGAGAGAGAGGGACAACAAACAGATCCAGAGAGAGAGGGACAACAAACAGATCCAGAGAGAGAGAGAGGGACAACAAACACATCCAGAGAGGGAGGGACAACAAACAGATCCAGAGAGGAAGGGACGACAAACAGATCCAGAGAGAGAGGGACAACAAACAGATCCAGAGAGAGAGGGACAACAAACAGATCCAGACAGGGAGGGACAACAAACAGATTCAGACAGGGAGGGACAACAAACAGATCCAGACAGGGGGGGACAACAAACAGATCCAGACAGGGGGGGACAACAAACAGATCCAGAGAGAGAGGGACAACAAACAGATCCAGAGAGAGAGAGAGGGACAACAAACACATCCAGAGAGAGGGACAACAAACAGATCCAGAGAGAGGGACAACAAACAGATCCAGAGAGAGAGGGACAACAAAGAGATCCAGAGAGAGAGAGAGGGACAACAAACAGATCCAGAGAGGGACAACAAACAGATCAAGAAAGAGAGGGACAACAAACAGATCCAGAGAGGGAGGGACAACAAACAGATCCAGAGAGGGAGGGACAACAAACAGATCCAGAGAGAGAGGGACAACAAACAGATCCAGAGAGAGAGGGACAACAAACAGATCCAGAGAGAGAGAGAGGGACAACAAACACATCCAGAGATGGAGGGACAACAAACAGATCCAGAGAGGGAGGGACAACAAACAGATCCAGAGAGAGAGGGACAACAAACAGATCCAGAGATTGAGGGACAACAAACAGATCCAGACAGGGAGGGACAACAAACAGATTCAGACAGGGAGGGATAATAAACAGATCTAGACAGTGGGGGACAACAAAAAGATCCAGAGAGAGAGGGACAACAAACAGATTCAGGGAGGTGGGGACAACAAACAGATCCCGAGTGAGGGACAACAAACAGACCCAGAGAGAGGGACAACAAACAGATCCAGAGAGAGGGACAACAAACAGATCCAGAGAGAGAGGGACAACAAACAGATCCAGAGAGAGAGAGAGGGACAACAAACAGATCCAGAGAGGGACAACAAACAGATCCAGAAAGAGAGGGACAACAAACAGATCCAGAGAGGGAGGGACAACAAACAGATCCAGAGAGGGAGGGACAACAAACAGATCCAGAGAGAGAGGGACAACAAACAGATCCAGAGAGGGAGGGACAACAAACAGATCCAGAGAGAGGTGGGGACAACAAACAGATCCAGAGACGGAGGAACCACAAACAGATCCAGAGAGAGGTGGGGACAACAAACAGATCCAGAGAGGGAGGGACAACAAACAGATCCAGAGAGAGGTGGGGACAACAAACAGATCCAGAGAGAGAGGGACAACAAGCAGATCCAGAGAGAGAGGGACAACAAACATATCCAGAGAAGGAGGGACAACAAACAGATCCAGAGAGATGGGGACAACAAACAGATCCAGAGAGAGAGAGGGACAATAAACAGATCCAGAGAGAGGTGGGGACAACAAACAGATCCAGAGAGATGGGGACAACAAACAGATCCAGAGAGAGAGAGAGGGACAACATATAGATCCAGAGAGGGAGGGACAACAAACATATTCCGGACAGGGAGGGACAACAAACAGATCCAGAGAGAGAGGGACAACAAACAGATTCAGAGAGGTGGGGACAACAAACAGATCCAGAGAGAGAGGGACAACAAACATTTCTAGACGGGGAGTGACAACAAACAGATCCAGAGAGAGGGACAACAAACAGATCCAGAGAGGGAGGGACAACAAACAGATCCAGAGAGAGGTGGGGACAACAAACAGATCCAGAGAGGGAGGGACAACAAACAGATCCAGAGAGAGGTGGGGACAACAAACAGATCCGGAGAGAGAGGGACAACAAGCAGATCCAGAGAGAGAGGGACAACAAACATATCCAGAGAAGGAGGGACAACAAACAGATCCAGAGAGAGAGAGGGAAAATAAACAGATCCAGAGAGAGGTGGGGACAACAAACAGATCCAGAGAGATGGGGACAACAAACATATCCAGAGAGAGAGAGAGGGACAATAAACAGATCCAGAGAGAGGTGGGGACAACAAACAGATCCAGAGAGGTGGCGACAAAAAACAGATCCAGAGAGGAAGGGACAACAAACAGATCCAGAGAGGTGGGGACAACAAACGGATCCAGAGAGGTGTGGACAGCAAACAGATCCAGAGAGAGAGGGACAACAAACAGATCCAGAGAGGTGGGGACAACAAACAGATCCAGAGAGGTGGGGACAACAAACAGATCCAGAGACGGAGGGACAACAAACAGATCCAGAGAGAGAGGGACAACAAACAGATCCAGAAAGGGAGGGACAACAAACAGATCCAGAGAGAGAGGGACAACAAACAGATCCAGAGAGAGAGGGACAACAAACAGATCCAGAGAGAGAGAGAGGGACAACAAACACATCCAGAGAGGGAGGGACAACAAACAGATCCAGAGAGGGAGGGACAACAAACAGATTCAGAGAGGTGGGGACAACAAAAAGATCCAGAGAGAGAGGGACAACAAACAGATCCAGAGAGATAGGGACAACAAACAGATCCAGAGAGAGAGAGAGGGACAACAAACACATCCAGAGAGGGAGGGACAACAAACAGATCCAGAGAGGGAGGGACAACAAGCAGATCCAGAGAGAGAGGGACAACAAACAGATCCTGAGAGAGAGGGACAACAAACAGATCCAGACAGGGAGGGACCACAAACAGATTCAGACAGGGAGGGACAACAAACACATTCCGGACAGGGAGGGACAACAAACAGATCCAGAGAGAGAGGGACAACAAACAGATTCAGAGAGGTGGGGACAACAAACAGATCCAGAGAGGGAGGGACAACAAACAGATCCAGAGAGAGAGGGACAACAAACAGATCCAGAGAGAGAGGGACAACAAACAGATCCAGAGAGAGAGAGAGGGACAACAAACACATCCAGAGAGGGAGGGACAACAAACAGATCCAGAGAGGGAGGGACAACAAACAGATCCAGAGAGAGAGGGACAACAAACAGATCCAGAGAGAGAGGGACAACAAACAGATCCAGACAGGGAGGGACAACAAACAGATTCAGACAGGGAGGGACAACAAACAGATCCAGACAGGGGGGGACAACAATCAGATCCAGAGAGAGGGGGACAACAAACAGATTCAGAGAGGTGGGGACAACAAACAGATCCCGAGTGAGGGACAACAAACAGATCCAGAGAGAGGGACAACAAACAGATCCAGAGAGAGGGACAACGAACAGATCCAGAGAGAGAGGGACAACAAACAGATCCAGAGAGAGAGAGAGGGACAACAAACAGATCCAGAGAGGGACAACAAACAGATCCAGAAAGAGAGGGACAACAAACAGATCCAAAGAGAGAGGGACAACAAACAGATCCAGAGAGAGAGAGAGGGACAACAAACACATCCAGAGAGGGAGGGACAACAAACAGATCCAGAGAGGGAGGGACAACAAACAGATCCAGAGAGAGAGGGACAACAAACAGATCCAGAGAGTGAGGGACAACAAACAGATCCAGACAGGGAGGGACAACAAACAGATTCAGACAGGGAGGGACAACAAACAGATCTAGACAGGGGGGGACAACAAACAGATCCAGAGAGAGAGGGACAACAAACAGATTCAGAGAGGTGGGGACAACAAACAGATCCCGAGTGAGGGACAACAAACAGATCCAGAGAGAGGGACATCAAACAGATCCAGAGAGAGGGACAACAAACAGATCCAGAGAGAGAGGGACAACAAACAGATCCAGAGAGAGAGAGAGGGACAACAAACAGATCCAGAGAGGGACAACAAACAGATCCAGAAAGAGAGGGACAACAAACAGATCCAGAGAGGGAGGGACAACAAACAGATCCAGAGAGGGAGGGACAACAAACAGATCCAGAGAGAGAGGGACAACAAACAGATCCAGAGAGGGAGGGACAACAAACAGATCCAGAGAGAGGTGGGGACAACAAACAGATCCAGAGAGAGAGAGAGGGACAACAAACACATCCAGAGAGGGAGGGACAACAAACAGATCCAGAGAGGGAGGGACAACAAGCAGATCCAGAGAGAGAGGGACAACAAACAGATCCAGAGAGAGAGGGACAACAAACAGATCCAGACAGGGAGGGACAACAAACAGATTCAGACAGGGAGGGACAACAAACACATTCCGGACAGGGAGGGACAACAAACAGATCCAGAGAGAGAGGGACAACAAACAGATTCAGAGAGGTGGGGACAACAAACAGATCCAGAGAGGGAGGGACAACAAACAGATCCAGAGAGAGAGGGACAACAAACAGATCCAGAGAGAGAGGGACAACAAACAGATCCAGACAGGGAGGGACAACAAACAGATTCAGACAGGGAGGGACAACAAACAGATCCAGACAGGGGGGACAACAATCAGATCCAGAGAGAGAGGGACAACAAACAGATCCAGAGAGAGAGGGACAACAAACAGATCCAGACAGGGAGGGACAACAAACAGATTCAGACAGGGAGGGACAACAAACACATTCCGGACAGGGAGGGACAACAAACAGATCCAGAGAGAGAGGGACAACAAACAGATTCAGAGAGGTGGGGACAACAAACAGATCCAGAGAGGGAGGGACAACAAACAGATCCAGAGAGAGAGGGACAACAAACAGATCCAGAGAGAGAGGGACAACAAACAGATCCAGACAGGGAGGGACAACAAACAGATTCAGACAGGGAGGGACAACAAACAGATCCAGACAGGGGGGGACAACAATCAGATCCAGAGAGAGAGGGACAACAAACAGATTCAGAGAGGTGGGGACAACAAACAGATCCCGAGTGAGGGACAACAAAGAGATCCAGAGAGAGGGACAACAAACAGATCCAGAGAGAGGGACAACGAACAGATCCAGAGAGAGAGGGACAACAAACAGATCCAGAGAGAGAGAGAGGGACAACAAACAGATCCAGAGAGGGACAACAAACAGATCCAGAAAGAGAGGGACAACAAACAGATCCAAAGAGAGAGGGACAACAAACAGATCCAGAGAGAGAGAGAGGGACAACAAACACATCCAGAGAGGGAGGGACAACAAACAGATCCAGAGAGGGAGGGACAACAAACAGATCCAGAGAGAGAGGGACAACAAACAGATCCAGAGAGTGAGGGACAACAAACAGATCCAGACAGGGAGGGACAACAAACAGATTCAGACAGGGAGGGACAACAAACAGATCTAGACAGGGGGGGACAACAAACAGATCCAGAGAGAGAGGGACAACAAACAGATTCAGAGAGGTGGGGACAACAAACAGATCCCGAGTGAGGGACAACAAACAGATCCAGAGAGAGGGACATCAAACAGATCCAGAGAGAGGGACAACAAACAGATCCAGAGAGAGAGGGACAACAAACAGATCCAGAGAGAGAGAGAGGGACAACAAACAGATCCAGAGAGGGACAACAAACAGATCCAGAAAGAGAGGGACAACAAACAGATCCAGAGAGGGAGGGACAACAAACAGATCCAGAGAGGGAGGGACAACAAACAGATCCAGAGAGAGAGGGACAACAAACAGATCCAGAGAGGGAGGGACAACAAACAGATCCAGAGAGAGGTGGGGACAACAAACAGATCCAGAGACGGAGGAACCACAAACAGATCCAGAGAGAGGTGGGGACAACAAACAGATCCAGAGAGGGAGGGACAACAAACAGATCCAGAGAGAGGTGGGGACAACAAACAGATCCAGAGAGAGAGGGACAACAAGCAGATCCAGAGAGAGAGGGACAACAAACATATCCAGAGAAGGAGGGACAACAAACAGATCCAGAGAGATGGGGACAACAAACAGATCCAGAGAGAGAGAGGGACAATAAACAGATCCAGAGAGGTGGCGACAAAAAACAGATCCAGAGAGGAAGGGACAACAAACAGATCCAGAGAGGTGGGGACAACAAACGGATCCAGAGAGGTGTGGACAGCAAACAGATCCAGAGAGAGAGGGACAACAAACAGATCCAGAGAGGTGGGGACAACAAACAGATCCAGAGAGGTGGGGACAACAAACAGATCCAGAGACGGAGGGACAACAAACAGATCCAGAGAGAGAGGGACAACAAACAGATCCAGAAAGGGAGGGACAACAAACAGATCCAGAGAGAGAGGGACAACAAACAGATCCAGAGAGAGAGGGACAACAAACAGATCCAGAGAGAGAGAGAGGGACAACAAACACATCCAGAGAGGGAGGGACAACAAACAGATCCAGAGAGGGAGGGACAACAAACAGATTCAGAGAGGTGGGGACAACAAAAAGATCCAGAGAGAGAGGGACAACAAACAGATCCAGAGAGATAGGGACAACAAACAGATCCAGAGAGAGAGAGAGGGACAACAAACACATCCAGAGAGGGAGGGACAACAAACAGATCCAGAGAGGGAGGGACAACAAGCAGATCCAGAGAGAGAGGGACAACAAACAGATCCTGAGAGAGAGGGACAACAAACAGATCCAGACAGGGAGGGACCACAAACAGATTCAGACAGGGAGGGACAACAAACACATTCCGGACAGGGAGGGACAACAAACAGATCCAGAGAGAGAGGGACAACAAACAGATTCAGAGAGGTGGGGACAACAAACAGATCCAGAGAGGGAGGGACAACAAACAGATCCAGAGAGAGAGGGACAACAAACAGATCCAGAGAGAGAGGGACAACAAACAGATCCAGAGAGAGAGAGAGGGACAACAAACACATCCAGAGAGGGAGGGACAACAAACAGATCCAGAGAGGGAGGGACAACAAACAGATCCAGAGAGAGAGGGACAACAAACAGATCCAGAGAGAGAGGGACAACAAACAGATCCAGACAGGGAGGGACAACAAACAGATTCAGACAGGGAGGGACAACAAACAGATCCAGACAGGGGGGGACAACAATCAGATCCAGAGAGAGGGGGACAACAAACAGATTCAGAGAGGTGGGGACAACAAACAGATCCCGAGTGAGGGACAACAAACAGATCCAGAGAGAGGGACAACAAACAGATCCAGAGAGAGGGACAACGAACAGATCCAGAGAGAGAGGGACAACAAACAGATCCAGAGAGAGAGAGAGGGACAACAAACAGATCCAGAGAGGGACAACAAACAGATCCAGAAAGAGAGGGACAACAAACAGATCCAAAGAGAGAGGGACAACAAACAGATCCAGAGAGAGAGAGAGGGACAACAAACACATCCAGAGAGGGAGGGACAACAAACAGATCCAGAGAGGGAGGGACAACAAACAGATCCAGAGAGAGAGGGACAACAAACAGATCCAGAGAGTGAGGGACAACAAACAGATCCAGACAGGGAGGGACAACAAACAGATTCAGACAGGGAGGGACAACAAACAGATCTAGACAGGGGGGGACAACAAACAGATCCAGAGAGAGAGGGACAACAAACAGATTCAGAGAGGTGGGGACAACAAACAGATCCCGAGTGAGGGACAACAAACAGATCCAGAGAGAGGGACATCAAACAGATCCAGAGAGAGGGACAACAAACAGATCCAGAGAGAGAGGGACAACAAACAGATCCAGAGAGAGAGAGAGGGACAACAAACAGATCCAGAGAGGGACAACAAACAGATCCAGAAAGAGAGGGACAACAAACAGATCCAGAGAGGGAGGGACAACAAACAGATCCAGAGAGGGAGGGACAACAAACAGATCCAGAGAGAGAGGGACAACAAACAGATCCAGAGAGGGAGGGACAACAAACAGATCCAGAGAGAGGTGGGGACAACAAACAGATCCAGAGAGAGAGAGAGGGACAACAAACACATCCAGAGAGGGAGGGACAACAAACAGATCCAGAGAGGGAGGGACAACAAGCAGATCCAGAGAGAGAGGGACAACAAACAGATCCAGAGAGAGAGGGACAACAAACAGATCCAGACAGGGAGGGACAACAAACAGATTCAGACAGGGAGGGACAACAAACACATTCCGGACAGGGAGGGACAACAAACAGATCCAGAGAGAGAGGGACAACAAACAGATTCAGAGAGGTGGGGACAACAAACAGATCCAGAGAGGGAGGGACAACAAACAGATCCAGAGAGAGAGGGACAACAAACAGATCCAGAGAGAGAGGGACAACAAACAGATCCAGACAGGGAGGGACAACAAACAGATTCAGACAGGGAGGGACAACAAACAGATCCAGACAGGGGGGGACAACAATCAGATCCAGAGAGAGAGGGACAACAAACAGATCCAGAGAGAGAGGGACAACAAACAGATCCAGACAGGGAGGGACAACAAACAGATTCAGACAGGGAGGGACAACAAACACATTCCGGACAGGGAGGGACAACAAACAGATCCAGAGAGAGAGGGACAACAAACAGATTCAGAGAGGTGGGGACAACAAACAGATCCAGAGAGGGAGGGACAACAAACAGATCCAGAGAGAGAGGGACAACAAACAGATCCAGAGAGAGAGGGACAACAAACAGATCCAGACAGGGAGGGACAACAAACAGATTCAGACAGGGAGGGACAACAAACAGATCCAGACAGGGGGGGACAACAATCAGATCCAGAGAGAGAGGGACAACAAACAGATTCAGAGAGGTGGGGACAACAAACAGATCCCGAGTGAGGGACAACAAACAGATCCAGAGAGAGGGACAACAAACAGATCCAGAGAGAGGGACAACCAACAGATCCAGAGAGAGAGGGACAACAAACAGATCCAGAGAGAGAGAGAGGGACAACAAACAGATCCAGAGAGGGACAACAAACAGATCCAGAAAGAGAGGGACAACAAACAGATCCAAAGAGAGAGGGACAACAAACAGATCCAGAGAGAGAGAGAGGGACAACAAACACATCCAGAGAGGGAGGGACAACAAACAGATCCAGAGAGGGAGGGACAACAAACAGATCCAGAGAGAGAGGGACAACAAACAGATCCAGAGAGTGAGGGACAACAAACAGATCCAGACAGGGAGGGACAACAAACAGATTCAGACAGGGAGGGACAACAAACAGATCTAGACAGGGGGGGACAACAAACAGATCCAGAGAGAGAGGGACAACAAACAGATTCAGAGAGGTGGGGACAACAAACAGATCCCGAGTGAGGGACAACAAACAGATCCAGAGAGAGGGACATCAAACAGATCCAGAGAGAGGGACAACAAACAGATCCAGAGAGAGAGGGACAACAAACAGATCCAGAGAGAGAGAGAGGGACAACAAACAGATCCAGAGAGGGACAACAAACAGATCCAGAAAGAGAGGGACAACAAACAGATCCAGAGAGGGAGGGACAACAAACAGATCCAGAGAGGGAGGGACAACAAACAGATCCAGAGAGAGAGGGACAACAAACAGATCCAGAGAGGGAGGGACAACAAACAGATCCAGAGAGAGGTGGGGACAACAAACAGATCCAGAGACGGAGGAACCACAAACAGATCCAGAGAGAGGTGGGGACAACAAACAGATCCAGAGAGGGAGGGACAACAAACAGATCCAGAGAGAGGTGGGGACAACAAACAGATCCAGAGAGAGAGGGACAACAAGCAGATCCAGAGAGAGAGGGACAACAAACATATCCAGAGAAGGAGGGACAACAAACAGATCCAGAGAGATGGGGACAACAAACAGATCCAGAGAGAGAGAGGGACAATAAACAGATCCAGAGAGAGGTGGGGACAACAAACAGTTCCAGAGAGGTGGGGACAAAAAACAGATCCAGAGAGGAAGGGACAACAAACAGATCCAGAGAGGTGGGGACAACAAACAGATCCAGAGAGGTGGGGACAACAAACAGATCCAGAGAGGGAGGGACAACAAACAAATTCCGGACAGGGAGGGACCACAAACAGATCCAGAGAGAGAGGGACAACAAACATATTCAGAGAGGTGGGGACAACAAACAGATCCAGAGAGGGAGGGACAACAAACATATCCAGAGAGAGAGAGGGACAATAAACAGATCCAGAGAGAGGTGGGGACAACAAACAGATCCAGAGAGATGGGGACAACAAACATATCCAGAGAGAGAGAGGGACAATAAACAGATCCAGAGAGAGGTGGGGACAACAAACAGATCCAGAGAGGTGGGGACAAAAAACAGATCCAGAGAGGAAGGGACAACAAACAGATCCAGAGAGATGGGGACAACAAACATATCCAGAGAGAGAGAGGGACAATAAACAGATCCAGAGAGAGGTGGGGACAACAAACGGATCCAGAGAGGTGTGGACAGCAAACAGATCCAGAGAGGTGGGGACAACAAACAGATCCAGAGAGAGGTGGGGACAACAAACAGATCCAGAGAGAGAGGGACAACAAGCAGATCCAGAGAGAGAGGGACAACAAACAGATCCAGACAGGGAGGGACAACAAACAGATTCAGACAGGGAGGGACAACAAACAGATCCAGACAGGGGGGGACAACAATCAGATCCAGAGAGAGAGGGACAACAAACAGATTCAGAGAGGTGGGGACAACAAACAGATCCCGAGTGAGGGACAACAAACAGATCCAGAGAGAGGGACAACAAACAGATCCAGAGAGAGGGACAACAAACAGATCCAGAGAGAGAGGGACAACAAACAGATCCAGAGAGAGAGAGAGGGACAACAAACAGATCCAGAGAGGGACAACAAACAGATCCAGAAAGAGAGGGACAACAAACAGATCCAAAGAGAGAGGGACAACAAACAGATCCAGAGAGAGAGAGAGGGACAACAAACACATCCAGAGAGGGAGGGACAACAAACAGATCCAGAGAGGGAGGGACAACAAACAGATCCAGAGAGAGAGGGACAACAAACAGATCCAGAGAGAGAGGGACAACAAACAGATCCAGACAGGGAGGGACAACAAACAGATTCAGACAGGGAGGGACAACAAACAGATCTAGACAGGGGGGGACAACAAACAGATCCAGAGAGAGAGGGACAACAAACAGATTCAGAGAGGTGGGGACAACAAACAGATCCCGAGTGAGGGACAACAAACAGATCCAGAGAGAGGGACATCAAACAGATCCAGAGAGAGGGACAACAAACAGATCCAGAGAGAGAGGGACAACAAACAGATCCAGAGAGAGAGAGAGGGACAACAAACAGATCCAGAGAGGGACAACAAACAGATCCAGAAAGAGAGGGACAACAAACAGATCCAGAGAGGGAGGGACAACAAACAGATCCAGAGAGGGAGGGACAACAAACAGATCCAGAGAGAGAGGGACAACAAACAGATCCAGAGAGGGAGGGACAACAAACAGATCCAGAGAGAGGTGGGGACAACAAACAGATCCAGAGACGGAGGAACCACAAACAGATCCAGAGAGAGGTGGGGACAACAAACAGATCCAGAGAGGGAGGGACAACAAACAGATCCAGAGAGAGGTGGGGACAACAAACAGATCCAGAGAGAGAGGGACAACAAGCAGATCCAGAGAGAGAGGGACAACAAACATATCCAGAGAAGGAGGGACAACAAACAGATCCAGAGAGATGGGGACAACAAACAGATCCAGAAAGAGAGAGGGACAATAAACAGATCCAGAGAGAGGTGGGGACAACAAACAGTTCCAGAGAGGTGGGGACAAAAAACAGATCCAGAGAGGAAGGGACAACAAACAGATCCAGAGAGGTGGGGACAACAAACAGATCCAGAGAGGTGGGGACAACAAACAGTTTCCGGACAGGGAGGGACCACAAACAGATCCAGAGAGAGAGGGACAACAAACATATTCAGAGAGGTGGGGACAACAAACAGATCCAGAGAGGGAGGGACAACAAACATATCCAGAGAGAGAGAGGGACAATAAACAGATCCAGAGAGAGAGGGACAACAAACAGATCCAGACAGGGAGGGACAACAAACAGATTCAGACAGGGAGGGACAACAAACAGATCCAGACAGGGGGGGACAACAATCAGATCCAGAGAGAGAGGGACAACAAACAGATTCAGAGAGGTGGGGACAACAAACAGATCCCGAGTGAGGGACAACAAACAGATCCAGAGAGAGGGACAACAAACAGATCCAGAGAGAGGGACAACGAACAGATCCAGAGAGAGAGGGACAACAAACAGATCCAGAGAGAGAGAGAGGGACAACAAACAGATCCAGAGAGGGACAACAAACAGATCCAGAAAGAGAGGGACAACAAACAGATCCAAAGAGAGAGGGACAACAAACAGATCCAGAGAGAGAGAGAGGGACAACAAACACATCCAGAGAGGGAGGGACAACAAACAGATCCAGAGAGGGAGGGACAACAAACAGATCCAGAGAGAGAGGGACAACAAACAGATCCAGAGAGTGAGGGACAACAAACAGATCCAGACAGGGAGGGACAACAAACAGATTCAGACAGGGAGGGACAACAAACAGATCTAGACAGGGGGGGACAACAAACAGATCCAGAGAGAGAGGGACAACAAACAGATTCAGAGAGGTGGGGACAACAAACAGATCCCGAGTGAGGGACAACAAACAGATCCAGAGAGAGGGACATCAAACAGATCCAGAGAGAGGGACAACAAACAGATCCAGAGAGAGAGGGACAACAAACAGATCCAGAGAGAGAGAGAGGGACAACAAACAGATCCAGAGAGGGACAACAAACAGATCCAGAAAGAGAGGGACAACAAACAGATCCAGAGAGGGAGGGACAACAAACAGATCCAGAGAGGGAGGGACAACAAACAGATCCAGAGAGAGAGGGACAACAAACAGATCCAGAGAGGGAGGGACAACAAACAGATCCAGAGAGAGGTGGGGACAACAAACAGATCCAGAGACGGAGGAACCACAAACAGATCCAGAGAGAGGTGGGGACAACAAACAGATCCAGAGAGGGAGGGACAACAAACAGATCCAGAGAGAGGTGGGGACAACAAACAGATCCAGAGAGAGAGGGACAACAAGCAGATCCAGAGAGAGAGGGACAACAAACATATCCAGAGAAGGAGGGACAACAAACAGATCCAGAGAGATGGGGACAACAAACAGATCCAGAGAGAGAGAGGGACAATAAACAGATCCAGAGAGAGGTGGGGACAACAAACAGTTCCAGAGAGGTGGGGACAAAAAACAGATCCAGAGAGGAAGGGACAACAAACAGATCCAGAGAGGTGGGGACAACAAACAGATCCAGAGAGGTGGGGACAACAAACAGATCCAGAGAGGGAGGGACAACAAACAAATTCCGGACAGGGAGGGACCACAAACAGATCCAGAGAGAGAGGGACAACAAACATATTCAGAGAGGTGGGGACAACAAACAGATCCAGAGAGGGAGGGACAACAAACATATCCAGAGAGAGAGAGGGACAATAAACAGATCCAGAGAGAGGTGGGGACAACAAACAGATCCAGAGAGATGGGGACAACAAACATATCCAGAGAGAGAGAGGGACAATAAACAGATCCAGAGAGAGGTGGGGACAACAAACAGATCCAGAGAGGTGGGGACAAAAAACAGATCCAGAGAGGAAGGGACAACAAACAGATCCAGAGAGATGGGGACAACAAACATATCCAGAGAGAGAGAGGGACAATAAACAGATCCAGAGAGAGGTGGGGACAACAAACGGATCCAGAGAGGTGTGGACAGCAAACAGATCCAGAGAGGTGGGGACAACAAACAGATCCAGAGAGAGGTGGGGACAACAAACAGATCCAGAGAGAGAGGGACAACAAGCAGATCCAGAGAGAGAGGGACAACAAACAGATCCAGACAGGGAGGGACAACAAACAGATTCAGACAGGGAGGGACAACAAACAGATCCAGACAGGGGGGGACAACAATCAGATCCAGAGAGAGAGGGACAACAAACAGATTCAGAGAGGTGGGGACAACAAACAGATCCCGAGTGAGGGACAACAAACAGATCCAGAGAGAGGGACAACAAACAGATCCAGAGAGAGGGACAACAAACAGATCCAGAGAGAGAGGGACAACAAACAGATCCAGAGAGAGAGAGAGGGACAACAAACAGATCCAGAGAGGGACAACAAACAGATCCAGAAAGAGAGGGACAACAAACAGATCCAAAGAGAGAGGGACAACAAACAGATCCAGAGAGAGAGAGAGGGACAACAAACACATCCAGAGAGGGAGGGACAACAAACAGATCCAGAGAGGGAGGGACAACAAACAGATCCAGAGAGAGAGGGACAACAAACAGATCCAGAGAGAGAGGGACAACAAACAGATCCAGACAGGGAGGGACAACAAACAGATTCAGACAGGGAGGGACAACAAACAGATCTAGACAGGGGGGGACAACAAACAGATCCAGAGAGAGAGGGACAACAAACAGATTCAGAGAGGTGGGGACAACAAACAGATCCCGAGTGAGGGACAACAAACAGATCCAGAGAGAGGGACATCAAACAGATCCAGAGAGAGGGACAACAAACAGATCCAGAGAGAGAGGGACAACAAACAGATCCAGAGAGAGAGAGAGGGACAACAAACAGATCCAGAGAGGGACAACAAACAGATCCAGAAAGAGAGGGACAACAAACAGATCCAGAGAGGGAGGGACAACAAACAGATCCAGAGAGGGAGGGACAACAAACAGATCCAGAGAGAGAGGGACAACAAACAGATCCAGAGAGGGAGGGACAACAAACAGATCCAGAGAGAGGTGGGGACAACAAACAGATCCAGAGACGGAGGAACCACAAACAGATCCAGAGAGAGGTGGGGACAACAAACAGATCCAGAGAGGGAGGGACAACAAACAGATCCAGAGAGAGGTGGGGACAACAAACAGATCCAGAGAGAGAGGGACAACAAGCAGATCCAGAGAGAGAGGGACAACAAACATATCCAGAGAAGGAGGGACAACAAACAGATCCAGAGAGATGGGGACAACAAACAGATCCAGAAAGAGAGAGGGACAATAAACAGATCCAGAGAGAGGTGGGGACAACAAACAGTTCCAGAGAGGTGGGGACAAAAAACAGATCCAGAGAGGAAGGGACAACAAACAGATCCAGAGAGGTGGGGACAACAAACAGATCCAGAGAGGTGGGGACAACAAACAGTTTCCGGACAGGGAGGGACCACAAACAGATCCAGAGAGAGAGGGACAACAAACATATTCAGAGAGGTGGGGACAACAAACAGATCCAGAGAGGGAGGGACAACAAACATATCCAGAGAGAGAGAGGGACAATAAACAGATCCAGAGAGAGGTGGGGACAACAAACAGATCCAGAGAGATGGGGACAACAAACATATCCAGAGAGAGAGAGGGACAATAAACAGATCCAGAGAGAGGTGGGGACAACAAACAGATCCAGAGAGGTGGGGACAAAAAACAGATCCAGAGAGGAAGGGACAACAAACAGATCCAGAGAGATGGGGACAACAAACATATCCAGAGAGAGAGAGGGACAATAAACAGATCCAGAGAGAGGTGGGGACAACAAACGGATCCAGAGAGGTGTGGACAGCAAACAGATCCAGAGAGGTGGGGACAACAAACAGATCCAGAGAGAGGTGGGGACAACAAACAGATCCAGAGAGAGAGGGACAACAAGCAGATCCAGAGAGAGAGGGACAACAAACAGATCCAGACAGGGAGGGACAACAAACAGATTCAGACAGGGAGGGACAACAAACAGATCCAGACAGGGGGGGACAACAATCAGATCCAGAGAGAGAGGGACAACAAACCGATTCAGAGAGGTGGGGACAACAAACAGATCCCGAGTGAGGGACAACAAACAGATCCAGAGAGAGGGACAACAAACAGATCCAGAGAGAGGGACAACAAACAGATCCAGAGAGAGAGGGACAACAAACAGATCCAGAGAGAGAGAGAGGGACAACAAACAGATCCAGAGAGGGACAACAAACAGATCCAGAAAGAGAGGGACAACAAACAGATCCAAAGAGAGAGGGACAACAAACAGATCCAGAGAGAGAGAGAGGGACAACAAACACATCCAGAGAGGGAGGGACAACAAACAGATCCAGAGAGGGAGGGACAACAAACAGATCCAGAGAGAGAGGGACAACAAACAGATCCAGAGAGAGAGGGACAACAAACAGATCCAGACAGGGAGGGACAACAAACAGATTCAGACAGGGAGGGACAACAAACAGATCTAGACAGGGGGGGACAACAAACAGATCCAGAGAGAGAGGGACAACAAACAGATTCAGAGAGGTGGGGACAACAAACAGATCCCGAGTGAGGGACAACAAACAGATCCAGAGAGAGGGACATCAAACAGATCCAGAGAGAGGGACAACAAACAGATCCAGAGAGAGAGGGACAACAAACAGATCCAGAGAGAGAGAGAGGGACAACAAACAGATCCAGAGAGGGACAACAAACAGATCCAGAAAGAGAGGGACAACAAACAGATCCAGAGAGGGAGGGACAACAAACAGATCCAGAGAGGGAGGGACAACAAACAGATCCAGAGAGAGAGGGACAACAAACAGATCCAGAGAGGGAGGGACAACAAACAGATCCAGAGAGAGGTGGGGACAACAAACAGATCCAGAGACGGAGGAACCACAAACAGATCCAGAGAGAGGTGGGGACAACAAACAGATCCAGAGAGGGAGGGACAACAAACAGATCCAGAGAGAGGTGGGGACAACAAACAGATCCAGAGAGAGAGGGACAACAAGCAGATCCAGAGAGAGAGGGACAACAAACATATCCAGAGAAGG
The DNA here is from genome assembly GCF_045791955.1 of Oncorhynchus clarkii lewisi. Lineage (NCBI taxonomy): Eukaryota > Metazoa > Chordata > Actinopteri > Salmoniformes > Salmonidae > Oncorhynchus > Oncorhynchus clarkii. Next base: position 64,324 of record NW_027261055.1, read on the forward strand.
AGGGACAACAAACAGATCCAGAGAGATGGGGACAACAAACAGATCCAGAAAGAGAGAGGGACAATAAACAGATCCAGAGAGAGGTGGGGACAACAAACAGTTCCAGAGAGGTGGGGACAAAAAACAGATCCAGAGAGGAAGGGACAACAAACAGATCCAGAGAGGTGGGGACAACAAACAGATCCAGAGAGGTGGGGACAACAAACAGATTCCGGACAGGGAGGGACCACAAACAGATCCAGAGAGAGAGGGACAACAAACATATTCAGAGAGGTGGGGACAACAAACAGATCCAGAGAGGGAGGGACAACAAACATATCCAGAGAGAGAGAGGGACAATAAACAGATCCAGAGAGAGGTGGGGACAACAAACAGATCCAGAGAGATGGGGACAACAAACATATCCAGAGAGAGAGAGGGACAATAAACAGATCCAGAGAGAGGTGGGGACAACAAACAGATCCAGAGAGGTGGGGACAAAAAACAGATCCAGAGAGGAAGGGACAACAAACAGATCCAGAGAGATGGGGACAACAAACATATCCAGAGAGAGAGAGGGACAATAAACAGATCCAGAGAGAGGTGGGGACAACAAACGGATCCAGAGAGGTGTGGACAGCAAACAGATCCAGAGAGGTGGGGACAACAAACAGATCCAGAGAGAGGTGGGGACAACAAACAGATCCAGAGAGAGAGGGACAACAAGCAGATCCAGAGAGAGAGGGACAACAAACAGATCCAGACAGGGAGGGACAACAAACAGATTCAGACAGGGAGGGACAACAAACAGATCCAGACAGGGGGGGACAACAATCAGATCCAGAGAGAGAGGGACAACAAACAGATTCAGAGAGGTGGGGACAACAAACAGATCCCGAGTGAGGGACAACAAACAGATCCAGAGAGAGGGACAACAAACAGATCCAGAGAGAGGGACAACAAACAGATCCAGAGAGAGAGGGACAACAAACAGATCCAGAGAGAGAGAGAGGGACAACAAACAGATCCAGAGAGGGACAACAAACAGATCCAGAAAGAGAGGGACAACAAACAGATCCAAAGAGAGAGGGACAACAAACAGATCCAGAGAGAGAGAGAGGGACAACAAACACATCCAGAGAGGGAGGGACAACAAACAGATCCAGAGAGGGAGGGACAACAAACAGATCCAGAGAGAGAGGGACAACAAACAGATCCAGAGAGAGAGGGACAACAAACAGATCCAGACAGGGAGGGACAACAAACAGATTCAGACAGGGAGGGACAACAAACAGATCTAGACAGGGGGGGACAACAAACAGATCCAGAGAGAGAGGGACAACAAACAGATTCAGAGAGGTGGGGACAACAAACAGATCCCGAGTGAGGGACAACAAACAGATCCAGAGAGAGGGACATCAAACAGATCCAGAGAGAGGGACAACAAACAGATCCAGAGAGAGAGGGACAACAAACAGATCCAGAGAGAGAGAGAGGGACAACAAACAGATCCAGAGAGGGACAACAAACAGATCCAGAAAGAGAGGGACAACAAACAGATCCAGAGAGGGAGGGACAACAAACAGATCCAGAGAGGGAGGGACAACAAACAGATCCAGAGAGAGAGGGACAACAAACAGATCCAGAGAGGGAGGGACAACAAACAGATCCAGAGAGAGGTGGGGACAACAAACAGATCCAGAGACGGAGGAACCACAAACAGATCCAGAGAGAGGTGGGGACAACAAACAGATCCAGAGAGGGAGGGACAACAAACAGATCCAGAGAGAGGTGGGGACAACAAACAGATCCAGAGAGAGAGGGACAACAAGCAGATCCAGAGAGAGAGGGACAACAAACATATCCAGAGAAGGAGGGACAACAAACAGATCCAGAGAGAGAGGGACAACAAACAGATCCAGAAAGAGAGAGGGACAATAAACAGATCCAGAGAGAGGTGGGGACAACAAACAGTTCCAGAGAGGTGGGGACAAAAAACAGATCCAGAGAGGAAGGGACAACAAACAGATCCAGAGAGGTGGGGACAACAAACAGATCCAGAGAGGTGGGGACAACAAACAGATCCAGAGAGGGAGGGACAACAAACAAATTCCGGACAGGGAGGGACAACAAACAGATCCAGAGAGAGAGGGACAACAAACATATTCAGAGAGGTGGGGACAACAAACTTATCCAGAGAGGGAGGGACAACAAACATATCCAGAGAGAGAGAGGGACAATAAACAGATCCAGACAGGTGGGGACAACAAACAGATCCAGAGAGAGAGGGACAACAAACAGATTCAGAGAGGTGGGGACAAGAAACAGACCCAGAGAGAGAGAGGAACAATAAACAGATCCAGAGAGAGGTGGGGACAACAAACAGATCCAGAGAGGTGGGGACAAAAAACAGATCCAGAGAGGAAGGGACAACAAAAAGATCCAGAGAGATGGGGACAACAAACAGATCTTGAGAGGGAGGGACAACAAACACATTCCGGACAGGGAGGGACAACAAAGAGATCCAGAGAGAGAGGGACAACAAACAGATTCAGAGAGGTGGGGACAACAAACAGATCCAGAGAGGGAGGGACAACAAACAGATCCAGAGAGAGAGAGGGACAATAAACAGATCCAGAGAGAGGTGGGGACAACAAACAGATCCAGAGAGATGGGGACAACAAACAGATCCAGAGAGAGAGAGGGACAATAAACAGATCCAGAGAGAGGTGGGGACAACAAACAGATCCAGAGAGGTGGGGACAAAAAACAGATCCAGAGAGGAAGGGACAACAAACAGATCCAGAGAGGTGGGGACCACAAACGGATCCAGAGAGGTGTGGACAGCAAACAGATCCAGAGAGAGGTGGGGACAACAAACAGATCCAGAGAGGTGGGGACAACAAACAGATCCAGAGAGGTGGGGACAACAAACAGATCCAGAGAGGGAGGGATAACAAACACATTCCGGACAGGGAGGGACAACAAACAGATCCAGGTAGAGAGGGACAACAAACAGATTCAGAGAGGTGGGGACAACAAACAGATCCAGAGAGGGAGGGACAACAAACAGATCCAGAGAGAGAGGGACAACAAACAGATTCAGAGAGGTTGGGACTACAAACAGATCCAGAGATGGAGGGACAACAAACAGATCCAGAGAGAGAGGGACAACAAACAGATCCAGAGAGGGAGGGACAACAAACAGATCCAGAGAGAGAGAGAGGGACAACAAACACATCCAGAGAGGGAGGGACAACAAACAGATCCAGAGAGGGAGGGACAACAAACACATTCCGGACAGGGAGGGACAACAAACAGATCCAGAGAGAGAGGGACAACAAACAGATTCAGAGAGGCGGGGAAAACAAACAGATCCAGAGAGGGAGGGACAACAAACAGATTCAGAGAGGTGGGGACTACAAACAGATCCAGAGATGGAGGGACAACAAACAGATCAAGAGAGGGAGTGACAACAAACAGATCCAGAGAGGGAGGGACAACAAACAGATCCAGAGAGGGACAACAAACAGATCCAGAGAGAGAGAGGGACAACAAACACATTCCGGACAGGGAGGGACAACAAACAGATCCAGAGAGAGAGGGACAACAAACAGATCCAGAGAGAGAGGGACAACAAACACATCCAGAGAGGGAGGGACAACAAACAGATCCAGAGAGGGAGGGACAACAAACAGATCCAGAGAGAGAGGGACAACAAACAGATCCAGAGAGAGAGGGACAACAAACAGATCCAGACAGGGAGGGACAACAAACAGATTCAGATAGGGAGGGACAACAAACAGATCCAGACAGGGGGGGACAACAATCAGATCCAGAGAGAGAGGGACAACAAACAGATTCAGAGAGGTGGGGACAACAAACAGATCCCGAGTGAGGGACAACAAACAGATCCAGAGAGAGGGACAACAAACAGATCCAGAGAGAGGGACAACAAACAGATCCAGAGAGAGAGGGACAACAAACAGATCCAGAGAGAGAGAGAGGGACAACAAACAGATCAAGAGAGGGACAACAAACAGATCCAGAAAGAGAGGGACAACAAACAGATCCAAAGAGAGAGGGACAACAAACAGATCCAGAGAGAGAGAGAGGGACAACAAACACATCCAGAGAGGGAGGGACAACAAACAGATCCAGAGAGGGAGGGACAACAAACAGATCCAGAGAGAGAGGGACAACAAACAGATCCAGAGAGAGAGGGACAACAAACAGATCCAGACAGGGAGGGACAACAAACAGATTCAGACAGGGAGGGACAACAAACAGATCTAGACAGGGGGGGACAACAAACAGATCCAGAGAGAGAGGGACAACAAACAGATTCAGAGAGGTGGGGACAACAAACAGATCCCGAGTGAGGGACAACAAACAGATCCAGAGAGAGGGACATCAAACAGATCCAGAGAGAGGGACAACAAACAGATCCAGAGAGAGAGGGACAACAAACAGATCCAGAGAGAGAGAGAGGGACAACAAACAGATCCAGAGAGGGACAACAAACAGATCCAGAAAGAGAGGGACAACAAACAGATCCAGAGAGGGAGGGACAACAAACAGATCCAGAGAGGGAGGGACAACAAACAGATCCAGAGAGAGAGGGACAACAAACAGATCCAGAGAGGGAGGGACAACAAACAGATCCAGAGAGAGGTGGGGACAACAAACAGATCCAGAGACGGAGGAACCACAAACAGATCCAGAGAGAGGTGGGGACAACAAACAGATCCAGAGAGGGAGGGACAACAAACAGATCCAGAGAGAGGTGGGGACAACAAACAGATCCAGAGAGAGAGGGACAACAATCAGATCCAGAGAGAGAGGGACAACAAACATATCCAGAGAAGGAGGGACAACAAACAGATCCAGAGAGATGGGGACAACAAACTGATCCAGAGAGAGAGAGGGACAATAAACAGATCCAGAGAGAGGTGGGGACAACAAACAGTTCCAGAGAGGTGGGGACAAAAAACAGATCCAGAGAGGAAGGGACAACAAACAGATCCAGAGAGGTGGGGACAACAAACAGATCCAGAGAGGTGGGGACAACAAACAGATCCAGAGAGGGAGGGACAACAAACAAATTCCGGACAGGGAGGGACAACAAACAGATCCAGAGAGAGAGGGACAACAAACATATTCAGATAGGTGGGGACAACAAACAGATCCAGAGAGGGAGGGACAACAAACATATCCAGAGAGAGAGAGGGACAATAAACAGATCCAGAGAGAGGTGGGGACAACAAACAGATCCAGAGAGATGGGGACAACAAACATATCCAGAGAGAGAGAGGGACAATAAACAGATCCAGAGAGAGGTGGGGACAACAAACAGATCCAGAGAGGTGGGGACAAAAAACAGATCCAGAGAGGAAGGGACAACAAACAGATCCAGAGAGATGGGGACAACAAACATATCCAGAGAGAGAGAGGGACAATAAACAGATCCAGAGAGAGGTGGGGACAACAAACGGATCCAGAGAGGTGTGGACAGCAAACAGATCCAGAGAGGTGGGGACAACAAACAGATCCAGAGAGAGGTGGGGACAACAAACAGATCCAGAGAGAGAGGGACAACAAGCAGATCCAGAGAGAGAGGGACAACAAACATATCCAGAGAGGGAGGGACAACAAACAGATCCAGAGAGGGAGGGACAACAAACAGATCCAGAGAGAGAGGGACCACAAACAGATCCAGAGAGAGAGGGACAACAAACAGATCCAGACAGGGAGGGACAACAAACAGATCCAGAGAGAGAGGGACAGCAAACAGATCCAGAGAGAGAGGGACAACAAACAGATCCAGACAGGTGGGGACAACAAACAGATCCAGAGAGAGAGGGACAACAAACAGATTCAGAGAGGTGGGGACAAGAAACAGATCCAGAGAGAGAGAGGAACAATAAACAGATCCAGAGAGAGGTGGGGACAACAAACAGATCCAGAGAGGTGGGGACAAAAAACAGATCCAGAGAGGAAGGGACAACAAACAGATCCAGAGAGATGGGGACAACAAACAGATCCAGAGAGGTGGGGACAACAAACAGATCTTGAGAGGGAGGGACAACAAACACATTCCGGACAGGGAGGGACAACAAAGAGATCCAGAGAGAGAGGGACAACAAACAGATTCAGAGAGGTGGGGACAACAAACAGATCCAGAGAGGGAGGGACAACAAACAGATCCAGAGAGAGAGAGGGACAATAAACAGATCCAGAGAGAGGTGGGGACAACAAACAGATCCAGAGAGATGGGGACAACAAACAGATCCAGAGAGAGAGAGGGACAATAAACAGATCCAGAGAGAGGTGGGGACAACAAACAGATCCAGAGAGGTGGGGACAAAAAACAGATCCAGAGAGGAAGGGACAACAAACAGATCCAGAGAGGTGGGGACCACAAACGGATCCAGAGAGGTGTGGACAGCAAACAGATCCAGAGAGAGGTGGGGACAACAAACAGATCCAGAGAGGTGGGGACAACAAACAGATCCAGAGAGGTGGGGACAACAAACAGATCCAGAGAGGGAGGGATAACAAACACATTCCGGACAGGGAGGGACAACAAACAGATCCAGGTAGAGAGGGACAACAAACAGATTCAGAGAGGTGGGGACAACAAACAGATCCAGAGAGGGAGGGACAACAAACAGATCCAGAGAGAGAGGGACAACAAACAGATTCAGAGAGGTTGGGACTACAAACAGATCCAGAGATGGAGGGACAACAAACAGATCCAGAGAGAGAGGGACAACAAACAGATCCAGAGAGGGAGGGACAACAAACAGATCCAGAGAGAGAGAGAGGGACAACAAACACATCCAGAGAGGGAGGGACAACAAACAGATCCAGAGATGGAGGGACAACAAACACATTCCGGACAGGGAGGGACAACAAACAGATCCAGAGAGAGAGGGACAACAAACAGATTCAGAGAGGTGGGGACTACAAACAGATCCAGAGATGGAGGGACAACAAACAGATCAAGAGAGGGAGTGACAACAAACAGATCCAGAGAGGGAGGGACAACAAACAGATCCAGAGAGGGACAACAAACAGATCCAGAGAGAGAGAGGGACAACAAACACATTCCGGACAGGGAGGGACAACAAACAGATCCAGAGAGAGAGGGACAACAAACAGATCCAGAGAGAGAGGGACAACAAACAGATCCAGACAGGGAGGGACAACAAACAGATTCAGACACGGAGGGACAACAAACAGATCCAGACAGGGAGGGACAACAAACAGATTCAGAGAGGTGGGGACAACAAACAGATCCTTAGAGAGGGACAACAAACAGATTGACAGAGAGAGGGACAACAAACAGATCCAGAGAGAGAGGGACAACAAACAGGTCCAGAGAGAGAGAGAGAGAGGGACAACAAACAGATCCAGAGAGGGAGGGACAACAAACAGATCCAGACAGGGAGGGACAACAAACAGATTCAGAGAGGTGGGGACAACAAACAGATCCTTAGAGAGGGACAACAAACAGATCCAGAGAGAGAGGGACAACAAACAGATCCAGAGAGAGAGGGACAACAAACAGATCCAGAGAGAGAGAGAGGGACAACAAACAGATCCAGAGAGGGACAACAAACAGATCCAGAGAGAGAGGGACAACAAGCAGATCCAGAGAGAGAGGGACAACAAACATATCCAGAGAGGGAGGGACAACAAACAGATCCAGAGAGGGAGGGACAACAAACAGATCCAGAGAGAGAGGGACCACAAACAGATCCAGAGAGAGAGGGACAACAAACAGATCCAGACAGGGAGGGACAACAAACAGATCCAGAGAGAGAGGGACAGCAAACAGATCCAGAGAGAGAGGGACAACAAACAGATCCAGACAGGTGGGGACAACAAACAGATCCAGAGAGAGAGGGACAACAAACAGATTCAGAGAGGTGGGGACAAGAAACAGATCCAGAGAGAGAGAGGAACAATAAACAGATCCAGAGAGAGGTGGGGACAACAAACAGATCCAGAGAGGTGGGGACAAAAAACAGATCCAGAGAGGAAGGGACAACAAACAGATCCAGAGAGATTTGGACAACAAACAGATCCAGAGAGGTGGGGACAACAAACAGATCTTGAGAGGGAGGGACAACAAACACATTCCGGACAGGGAGGGACAACAAAGAGATCCAGAGAGAGAGGGACAACAAACAGATTCAGAGAGGTGGGGACAACAAACAGATCCAGAGAGGGAGGGACAACAAACAGATCCAGAGAGAGAGAGGGACAATAAACAGATCCAGAGAGAGGTGGGGACAACAAACAGATCCAGAGAGATGGGGACAACAAACAGATCCAGAGAGAGAGAGGGACAATAAACAGATCCAGAGAGAGGTGGGGACAACAAACAGATCCAGAGAGGTGGGGACAAAAAACAGATCCAGAGAGGAAGGGACAACAAACAGATCCAGAGAGGTGGGGACCACAAACGGATCCAGAGAGGTGTGGACAGCAAACAGATCCAGAGAGAGGTGGGGACAACAAACAGATCCAGAGAGGTGGGGACAACAAACAGATCCAGAGAGGTGGGGACAACAAACAGATCCAGAGAGGGAGGGATAACAAACACATTCCGGACAGGGAGGGACAACAAACAGATCCAGGTAGAGAGGGACAACAAACAGATTCAGAGAGGTGGGGACAACAAACAGATCCAGAGAGGGAGGGACAACAAACAGATCCAGAGAGAGAGGGACAACAAACAGATTCAGAGAGGTTGGGACTACAAACAGATCCAGAGATGGAGGGACAACAAACAGATCCAGAGAGAGAGGGACAACAAACAGATCCAGAGAGGGAGGGACAACAAACAGATCCAGAGAGAGAGAGAGGGACAACAAACACATCCAGAGAGGGAGGGACAACAAACAGATCCAGAGAGGGAGGGACAACAAACACATTCCGGACAGGGAGGGACAACAAACAGATCCAGAGAGAGAGGGACAACAAACAGATTCAGAGAGGCGGGGAAAACAAACAGATCCAGAGAGGGAGGGACAACAAACAGATCCAGAGAGAGAGGGACAACAAACAGATTCAGAGAGGTGGGGACTACAAACAGATCCAGGGAGAGAGGGACAACAAACAGATCCAGAGAGAGAGAGAGGGACAACAAACAGATCCAGAGAGGGACAACAAACAGATCCAGAGAGAGAGGGACAACAAACAGATCCATAAAGAGAGGGACAACAAACAGATCCAGAGAGAGAGGGACAACAAACAGATCCAGAGAGAGAGAGAGGGACAACAAACAGATCCAGAGGGGGACAACAAACAGATCCATAAAGAGAGGGACAACAAACAGATCCAGAGAGAGAGGGACAACAAACAGATTCAGAGAGGTGGGGAAAACAAACAGATCCAGAGAGGGAGGGACAACAAACAGATCCAGAGAGAGAGGGACAACAAACAGATCCAGAGAGAGAGGGATAACAAACAGATCCAGAGAGGGAGGGACAACAAACAGATCCAGAGAGGGAGGGACAACAAACAGATCCAGAAAGAGGTGGACAACAAACAGGTCCAGAGAGAGAGAGAGGGACAACAAACAGATCCAGAGAGGGACAACAAACAGATACATAAAGAGAGGGACAACAAACAGATCCAGAGAGAGGTGGGGACAACAAACAGATCCAGAGAGATGGGGACAACAAACATATCCAGAGAGAGAGAGGGACAATAAACAGATCCAGAGAGAGGTGGGGACAACAAACAGATCCAGAGAGGTGGGGACAAAAAACAGATCCAGAGAGGAAGGGACAACAAACAGATCCAGAGAGATGGGGACAACAAACATATCCAGAGAGAGAGAGGGACAATAAACAGATCCAGAGAGAGGTGGGGACAACAAACGGATCCAGAGAGGTGTGGACAGCAAACAGATCCAGAGAGGTGGGGACAACAAACAGATCCAGAGAGAGGTGGGGACAACAAACAGATCCAGAGAGAGAGGGACAACAAGCAGATCCAGAGAGAGAGGGACAACAAACATATCCAGAGAGGGAGGGACAACAAACAGATCCAGAGAGGGAGGGACAACAAACAGATCCAGAGAGAGAGGGACCACAAACAGATCCAGAGAGAGAGGGACAACAAACAGATCCAGACAGGGAGGGACAACAAACAGATCCAGAGAGAGAGGGACAGCAAACAGATCCAGAGAGAGAGGGACAACAAACAGATCCAGACAGGTGGGGACAACAAACAGATCCAGAGAGAGAGGGACAACAAACAGATTCAGAGAGGTGGGGACAAGAAACAGATCCAGAGAGAGAGAGGAACAATAAACAGATCCAGAGAGAGGTGGGGACAACAAACAGATCCAGAGAGGTGGGGACAAAAAACAGATCCAGAGAGGAAGGGACAACAAACAGATCCAGAGAGATGGGGACAACAAACAGATCCAGAGAGGTGGGGACAACAAACAGATCTTGAGAGGGAGGGACAACAAACACATTCCGGACAGGGAGGGACAACAAAGAGATCCAGAGAGAGAGGGACAACAAACAGATTCAGAGAGGTGGGGACAACAAACAGATCCAGAGAGGGAGGGACAACAAACAGATCCAGAGAGAGAGAGGGACAATAAACAGATCCAGAGAGAGGTGGGGACAACAAACAGATCCAGAGAGATGGGGACAACAAACAGATCCAGAGAGAGAGAGGGACAATAAACAGATCCAGAGAGAGGTGGGGACAACAAACAGATCCAGAGAGGTGGGGACAAAAAACAGATCCAGAGAGGAAGGGACAACAAACAGATCCAGAGAGGTGGGGACCACAAACGGATCCAGAGAGGTGTGGACAGCAAACAGATCCAGAGAGAGGTGGGGACAACAAACAGATCCAGAGAGGTGGGGACAACAAACAGATCCAGAGAGGTGGGGACAACAAACAGATCCAGAGAGGGAGGGATAACAAACACATTCCGGACAGGGAGGGACAACAAACAGATCCAGGTAGAGAGGGACAACAAACAGATTCAGAGAGGTGGGGACAACAAACAGATCCAGAGAGGGAGGGACAACAAACAGATCCAGAGAGAGAGGGACAACAAACAGATTCAGAGAGGTTGGGACTACAAACAGATCCAGAGATGGAGGGACAACAAACAGATCCAGAGAGAGAGGGACAACAAACAGATCCAGAGAGGGAGGGACAACAAACAGATCCAGAGAGAGAGAGAGGGACAACAAACACATCCAGAGAGGGAGGGACAACAAACAGATCCAGAGAGAGAGGGACAACAAACAGATTCAGAGAGGTGGGGACTACAAACAGATCCAGAGATGGAGGGACAACAAACAGATCAAGAGAGGGAGTGACAACAAACAGATCCAGAGAGAGAGGGACAACGAACAGATCCAGAGAGGGACAACAAACAGATCCAGAGAGAGAGAGGGACAACAAACACATTCCGGACAGGGAGGGACAACAAACAGATCCAGAGAGAGAGGGACAACAAACAGATCCAGAGAGAGAGGGACAACAAACAGATCCAGACAGGGAGGGACAACAAACAGATTCAGACACGGAGGGACAACAAACAGATCCAGACAGGGAGGGACAACAAACAGATTCAGAGAGGTGGGGACAACAAACAGATCCTTAGAGAGGGACAACAAACAGATTGAGAGAGAGAGGGACAACAAACAGATCCAGAGAGAGAGGGACAACAAACAGGTCCAGAGAGAGAGAGAGGGAGGGACAACAAACAGATCCAGAGAGGGAGGGACAACAAACAGATCCAGACAGGGAGGGACAACAAACAGATTCAGAGAGGTGGGGACAACAAACAGATCCTTAGAGAGGGACAACAAACAGATCCAGAGAGAGAGGGACAACAAACAGATCCAGAGAGAGAGGGACAACAAACAGATCCAGAGAGAGAGAGAGGGACAACAAACAGATCCAGAGAGGGACAACAAACAGATCGAGAGAGAGAGGGACAACAACCAGATCCAGAGAGAGAGGGACAACAAACATATCCAGAGAGGGAGGGACAACAAACAGATCCAGAGAGGGAGGGACAACAAACAGATCCAGAGAGAGAGGGACCACAAACAGATCCAGAGAGAGAGGGACAACAAACAGATCCAGACAGGGAGGGACAACAAACAGATCCAGAGAGAGAGGGACAGCAAACAGATCCAGAGAGAGAGGGACAACAAACAGATCCAGACAGGTGGGGACAACAAACAGATCCAGAGAGAGAGGGACAACAAACAGATTCAGAGAGGTGGGGACAAGAAACAGATCCAGAGAGAGAGAGGAACAATAAACAGATCCAGAGAGAGGTGGGGACAACAAACAGATCCAGAGAGGTGGGGACAAAAAACAGATCCAGAGAGGAAGGGACAACAAACAGATCCAGAGAGATTTGGACAACAAACAGATCCAGAGAGGTGGGGACAACAAACAGATCTTGAGAGGGAGGGACAACAAACACATTCCGGACAGGGAGGGACAACAAAGAGATCCAGAGAGAGAGGGACAACAAACAGATTCAGAGAGGTGGGGACAACAAACAGATCCAGAGAGGGAGGGACAACAAACAGATCCAGAGAGAGAGAGGGACAATAAACAGATCCAGAGAGAGGTGGGGACAACAAACAGATCCAGAGAGATGGGGACAACAAACAGATCCAGAGAGAGAGAGGGACAATAAACAGATCCAGAGAGAGGTGGGGACAACAAACAGATCCAGAGAGGTGGGGACAAAAAACAGATCCAGAGAGGAAGGGACAACAAACAGATCCAGAGAGGTGGGGACCACAAACGGATCCAGAGAGGTGTGGACAGCAAACAGATCCAGAGAGAGGTGGGGACAACAAACAGATCCAGAGAGGTGGGGACAACAAACAGATCCAGAGAGGTGGGGACAACAAACAGATCCAGAGAGGGAGGGATAACAAACACATTCCGGACAGGGAGGGACAACAAACAGATCCAGGTAGAGAGGGACAACAAACAGATTCAGAGAGGTGGGGACAACAAACAGATCCAGAGAGGGAGGGACAACAAACAGATCCAGAGAGAGAGGGACAACAAACAGATTCAGAGAGGTTGGGACTACAAACAGATCCAGAGATGGAGGGACAACAAACAGATCCAGAGAGAGAGGGACAACAAACAGATCCAGAGAGGGAGGGACAACAAACAGATCCAGAGAGAGAGAGAGGGACAACAAACACATCCAGAGAGGGAGGGACAACAAACAGATCCAGAGAGGGAGGGACAACAAACACATTCCGGACAGGGAGGGACAACAAACAGATCCAGAGAGAGAGGGACAACAAACAGATTCAGAGAGGCGGGGAAAACAAACAGATCCAGAGAGGGAGGGACAACAAACAGATCCAGAGAGAGAGGGACAACAAACAGATTCAGAGAGGTGGGGACTACAAACAGATCCAGAGATGGAGGGACAACAAACAGATCAAGAGAGGGAGTGACAACAAACAGATCCAGAGAGGGAGGGACAACAAACGGATCCAGAGAGGGACAACAAACAGATCCAGAGAGAGAGAGGGACAACAAACACATTCCGGACAGGGAGGGACAACAAACAGATCCAGAGAGAGAGGGACAACAAACAGATCCAGAGAGAGAGGGACAACAAACAGATCCAGACAGGGAGGGACAACAAACAGATTCAGACACGGAGGGACAACAAACAGATCCAGACAGGGAGGGACAACAAACAGATTCAGAGAGGTGGGGACAACAAACAGATCCTTAGAGAGGGACAACAAACAGATTGAGAGAGAGAGGGACAACAAACAGATCCAGAGAGAGAGGGACAACAAACAGGTCCAGAGAGAGAGAGAGAGAGGGACAACAAACAGATCCAGAGAGGGAGGGACAACAAACAGATCCAGACAGGGAGGGACAACAAACAGATTCAGAGAGGTGGGGACAACAAACAGATCCTTAGAGAGGGACAACAAACAGATCCATAGAGAGAGGGACAACAAACAGATCCAGAGAGAGAGGGACAACAAACAGATCCAGAGAGAGAGAGAGGGACAACAAACAGATCCAGAGAGGGACAACAAACAGATCCAGAAAGAGAGGGACAACAAACAGATCCAGAGAGGGAGGGACAACAAACAAATTCAGACACGGAGGGACAACAAACAGATCCAGACAGGGAGGGACAACAAACAGATTCAGAGAGGTGGGGACAACAAACAGATCCTTAGAGAGGGACAACAAACAGATCCAGAGAGAGAGGGACAACAAACAGATCCAGAGAGAGAGGGACAACAAACAGATCCAGAGAGAGAGAGAGGGACAACAAACAGATCCAGAGAGGGACAACAAACAGATCCAGAAAGAGAGGGACAACAAACAGATCCAGAGAGGGAGGGACAACAAACAGATCCAGAGAGGGAGGGACAACAAACAGATCCAGAGAGAGAGGGACAACGAACAGATCCAGAGAGAGAGGGACAACAAACAGATCCAGGGAGAGTGTGGGACAACAAACAGATTCAGAGAGAGAGAGAGGGACAACAAACAGATCCAGAGAGGGACAACAAACAGATCCAGAGAGAGAGGGACAACAAACAGATCCAGAGAGGGAGGGACAACAAACAGATCCAGAGAGGGAAGGACAACAAACAGATCCAGAAAGAGGTGGGCACAACAAACAGATCCAGAGACTGAGGAACAACAAACAGATCCAGAGAGAGGTGGGGACAACAAACAGATCAAGAGAGGGAGGGACAACAAACAGATCCAGAGAGAGGTGGGGACAACAAACAGATCCAGAGAGAGAGGGACAACAAACAGATCCAGAGAGAGAGAGGGACAACAATTACATTCCGGACAGGGAGGGACAACAAACAGATCCAGAGAGAGAGGGACAACAAACAGATCCAGATAGAGAGGGACAACAAACAGATCCAGACAGGGAGGGACAACAAACAGATTCAGACACGGAGGGACAACAAACAGATCCAGACAGGGAGGGTCAACAAACAGATTCAGAGAGGTGGGGACAACAAACAGATCCTTAGAGAGGGACAACAAACAGATCCAGAGAGAGAGGGACAACAAACAGATCCAGAGAGAGAGGGACAACAAACAGGTCCAGAGAGAGAGAGAGGGACAACAAACAGATCCAGAGAGGGACAACAAACAGATCCATAAAGAGAGGGACAACAAACAGATCCAGAGAGAGAGGGACAACAAACAGATCCAGAGAGAGAGAGAGGGACAACAAACAGATCCAGAGAGGGACAACAAACAGATCCAGAAAGAGAGGGACAACAAACAGATCCAGAGAGAGAGGGACAACAAACAGATCCAGAGAGAGAGAGAGGGACAACAAACAGATCCAGAGAGGGACAACAAACAGATCCAGAAAGAGAGGGACAACAAACAGATCCAGAGAGGGAGGGACAACAAACAGATCCAGAGAGGGAGGGACAACAAACAGATCCAGAGAGAGAGGGACAACGAACAGATCCAGAGAGAGAGGGACAACAAACAGATCCAGGGAGAGAAGGACAACAAACAGATCCAGAGAGAGAGAGAGGGACAACAAACAGATCCAGAGAGGGACAACAAACAGATCCAGAGAGAGAGGGACAACAAACAGATCCATAAAGAGAGGGACAACAAACAGATCCAGAGAGAGAGGGACAACAAACAGATCCAGAGAGAGAGAAAGGGACAACAAACAGATCCAGAGAGGGACAACAAACAGATCCATAAAGAGAGGGAAAACAAACAGATCCAGAGAGAGAGGGACAACAAACAGATCCAGAGAGAGAGAGAGGGACAACAAACAGATCCAGAGATGGACAACAAACAGATCCAGAAAGAGAGGGACAACAAACAGATCCAGAGATGGAGGGACAACAAACAGATCCAGAGAGGGAGGGACAACAAACAGATCCAGAGAGAGAGGGACAACGAACAGATCCAGAGAGAGAGGGACAACAAACAGATCCAGGGAGAGAGGGACAACAAACAGATCCAGAGAGAGAGAGAGGGACAACAAACAGATCCAGAGAGGGACAACAAACAGATCCAGAGAGAGAGGGACAACAAACAGATCCAGAGAGGGAGGGACAACAAACAGATCCAGAGAGGGAGGGACAACAAACAGATCCAGAAAGAGGTGGACAACAAACAGGTCCAGAGAGAGAGAGAGGGACAACAAACAGATCCAGAGAGGGACAACAAACAGATCCATAAAGAGAGGGACAACAAACAGATCCAGAGAGAGAGGGACAACAAACAGATCCAGAGAGAGAGAGAGGGACAACAAACAGATCCAGAGAGGGACAACAAACAGATCCAGAGAGAGAGGGACAACAAACAGATCCAGAGAGAGAGAAAGGGACAACAAACAGATCCAGAGAGGGACAACAAACAGATCCATAAAGAGAGGGAAAACAAACAGATCCAGAGAGAGAGGGACAACAAACAGATCCAGAGAGAGAGAGAGGGACAACAAACAGATCCAGAGATGGACAACAAACAGATCCAGAAAGAGAGGGACAACAAACAGATCCAGAGATGGAGGGACAACAAACAGATCCAGAGAGGGAGGGACAACAAACAGATCCAGAGAGAGAGGGACAACGAACAGATCCAGAGAGAGAGGGACAACAAACAGATCCAGGGAGAGAGGGACAACAAACAGATCCAGAGAGAGAGAGAGGGACAACAAACAGATCCAGAGAGGGACAACAAACAGATCCAGAGAGAGAGGGACAACAAACAGATCCAGAGAGGGAGGGACAACAAACAGATCCAGAGAGGGAGGGACAACAAACAGATCCAGAAAGAGGTGGACAACAAACAGGTCCAGAGAGAGAGAGAGGGACAACAAACAGATCCAGAGAGGGACAACAAACAGATCCATAAAGAGAGGGACAACAAACAGATCCAGAGAGAGAGGGACAACAAACAGATCCAGAGAGAGAGAGAGGGACAACAAACAGATCCAGAGAGGGACAACAAACAGATCCAGAAGGAGAGGGATTACAAACAGATCCAGAGAGAGAGGGACAACAAACAGATCCAGAGAGAGAGAGAGGGACAACAAACAGATCCAGAGAGGGACAACAAACAGATCCAGAAAGAGAGGGACAACAAACAGATCCAGAGAGGGAGGGACAACAAACAGATCCAGAGAGGGAGGGACAACAAACAGATCCAGAGAGAGAGGGACAACGAACAGATCCAGGGAGAGAGGGACAACAAACAGATCCAGAGAGAGAGAGAGGGACAACAAACAGATCCAGAGAGGGACAACAAACAGATCCAGAGAGAGAGGGACAACAAACAGATCCATAAAGAGAGGGACAACAAACAGATCCAGAGAGAGAGGGACAACAAACAGATCCAGAGAGAGAGAGAGGGACAACAAACAGATCCAGAGGGGGACAACAAACAGATCCATAAAGAGAGGGACAACAAACAGATCCAGAGAGAGAGGGACAACAAACAGATTCAGAGAGGTGGGGAAAACAAACAGATCCAGAGAGGGAGGGACAACAAACAGATCCAGAGAGAGAGGGACAACAAACAGATCCAGAGAGAGAGGGATAACAAACAGATCCAGAGAGGGAGGGACAACAAACAGATCCAGAGAGGGAGGGACAACAAACAGATCCAGAAAGAGGTGGACAACAAACAGGTCCAGAGAGAGAGAGAGGGACAACAAACAGATCCAGAGAGGGACAACAAACAGATCCATAAAGAGAGGGACAACAAACAGATCCAGAGAGAGAGGGACAACAAACAGATCCAGAGAGAGAGAGAGGGACAACAAACAGATCCAGAGAGGGACAACAAACAGATCCAGAAGGAGAGGGACAACAAACAGATCCAGAGAGAGAGGGACAACAAACAGATCCAGAGAGAGAGAGAGGGACAACAAACAGATCCAGAGAGGGACAACAAACAGATCCAGAAAGAGAGGGACAACAAACAGATCCAGAGAGGGAGGGACAACAAACAGATCCAGAGAGGGAGGGACAACAAACAGATCCAGAGAGAGAGGGACAACGAACAGATCCAGGGAGAGAGGGACAACAAACAGATCCAGAGAGAGAGAGAGGGACAACAAACAGATCCAGAGAGGGACAACAAACAGATCCAGAGAGAGAGGGACAACAAACAGATCCAGAGAGAGAGGGACAACAAACAGATCCAGAGAGAGAGAGAGGGACAACAAACAGATCCAGAGAGGGACAACAAACAGATCCAGAAAGAGAGGGACAACAAACAGATCCAGAGAGGGAGGGACAACAAACAGATCCAGAGAGGGAGGGACAACAAACAGATCCAGAGAGAGAGGGACAACGAACAGATCCAGAGAGAGAGGGACAACAAACAGATCCAGGGAGAGAGGGACAACAAACAGATCCAGAGAGAGAGAGAGGGACAACAAACAGATCCAGAGAGGGACAACAAACAGATCCAGAGAGAGAGAGGGACAACAAACAGATCCAGAGAGGGAGGGACAACAAACAGATCCAGAGAGGGAGGGACAACAAACAGATCCAGAAAGAGGTGGACACAACAAACAGATCCAGAGACGTAGGAACAACAAACAGATCCAGAGAGAGGTGGGGACAACAAACAGATCCAGAGAGGGAGGGACAACAAACAGATCCAGAGAGAGGTGGGGACAACAAACAGATCCAGAGAGAGAGGGACAACAAGCAGATCCAGAGAGAGAGGGACAACAAACAGATCCATAGAGGTGGGGACAACAAACAGATCCAGAGAGATGGGGACAACAAACAGATCCAGAGAGAGAGAGGGACAATAAACAGATCCAGAGAGGTGGGGACAACAAACAGATCCAGAGAGGTGGGGACAAAAAACAGATCCAGAGAGGAAGGGACAACAAACAGATCCAGAGAGGTGGGGACAACAAACGGATCCAGAGAGGTGTGGACAGCAGACAGATCCAGAGAGAGAGGGACAACAAACAGATCCAGAGAGGTGGGGACAACAAACAGATCCAGAGAGGCGGGGACAACAAACAGATCCAGAGAGGGAGGGACAACAAACACATTCCGGACAGGGAGGGACAACAAACAGATCCAGAGAGAGAGGGACAACAAACAGATCCAGAGAGAGAGGGACAACAAACAGATCCAGACAGGGAGGGACAACAAACAGATTCAGACACGGAGGGACAACAAACAGATCCAGACAGGGAGGGACAACAAACAGATTCAGAGAGGTGGGGACAACAAACAGATCCTTAGAGAGAGAGAGGGACAACAAACAGATCCAGAGAGTGACAACAAACAGATCCATAAAGAGAGGGACAACAAACAGATCCAGAGAGAGAGGGACAACAAACAGATCCAGAGAGAGAGAGAGGGACAACAAACAGATCCAGAGAGGGACAACAAACAGATCCAGAGAGAGAGGGACAACACACAGATCCAGAGAGAGGTGGGGACAACAAACAGATCCAGAAAGAGAGGGACAACAAACAGATCCAGAGAGGGAGGGACAACAAACAGATCCAGAGAGGGAGGGACAACAAACAGATCCAGAGAGAGAGGGACAACGAACAGATCCAGAGAGAGAGGGACAACAAACAGATCCAGGGAGAGAGGGACAACAAACAGATCCAGAGAGAGAGAGAGGGACAACAAACAGATCCAGAGAGGGACAACAAACAGATCCAGAGAGAGAGGGACAACACACAGATCCAGAGAGGGAGGGACAACAAACAGATCCAGAGAGGGAGGGACAACAAACAGATCCAGAAAGAGGTGGGCACAACAAACAGATCCAGAGACGGAGGAACAACAAACATATCCAGAGAGAGGTGGGGACAACAAACAGATCCAGAGAGGGAGGGACAACAAAGAGATCCAGAGAGAGGTGGGGACAACAAACAGATCCAGAGAGAGAGGGACAACAAGCAGATCCAGAGAGGTGGGGACAACAAACAGATCCAGAGAGATGGGGACAACAAACAGATCCAGAGAGAGAGAGGGACAGTAAACAGATCCAGAGAGGTGGGGACAACAAACAGATCCAGAGAGGTGGGGACAAAAAACAGATCCAGAGAGGAAGGGACAACAAACAGATCCAGAGAGGTGGGGACAACAAACGGATCCAGAGAGGTGTGGACAGCAAACAGATCCAGAGAGAGAGGGACAACAAACAGATCCAGAGAGGTGGGGACAACAAACAGATCCAGAGAGGCGGGGACAACAAACAGATTCAGAGAGGGAGGGACAACAAACACATTCCGGACAGGGAGGGACAACAAACAGATCCAGAGAGAGAGGGACAACAAACAGATTAAGAGAGGTGGGGACTACAAACAGATCCAGAGATGGAGGGACAACAAACAGATCCAGAGAGAGAGGGACAAGAAACAGATCCAGAGAGGGAGGGACAACAAACAGATCCAGAGAGGGAGGGACAACAAACAGATCCAGAGAGGGAAAACAAACAGATCCAGAGAGAGAGAGGGACAACAAACACATTCCGGACAGGGAGGGACAACAAACAGATCCAGAGAGAGAGGGACAACAAACAGATCCAGAGAGAGAGGGACAACAAACAGATCCAGACAGGGAGGGACAACAAACAGATTCAGACACGGAGGGACAACAAACAGATCCAGACAGGGAGGGACATCAAACAGATTCAGAGAGGTGGGGACAACAAACAGATCCTTAGAGAGGGACAACAAACAGATCCAGAGAGAGAGGGACAACAAACAGATCCAGAGAGAGAGGGACAACAAACAGATCCAGAGAGAGAGAGAGGGACAACAAACAGATCCAGAGAGGGACAACAAACAGATCCATAAAGAGAGGGACAACAAACAGATCCAGAGAGGGAGGGAAAACAAACAGATTCAGACACGGAGGGACAACAAACAGATCCAGACAGGGAGGGACATCAAACAGATTCAGAGAGGTGGGGACAACAAACAGATCCTTAGAGAGGGACAACAAACAGATCCAGAGAGAGAGGGACAACAAACAGATCCAGAGAGAGAGGGACAACAAACAGATCCAGAGAGAGAGAGAGGGACAACAAACAGATCCAGAGAGGGACAACAAACAGATCCATAAAGAGAGGGACAACAAACAGATCCAGAGAGGGAGGGACAACAAACAGATCCAGAGAGGGAGGGACAACAAACAGATCCAGAGAGAGAGTGACAACAATCAGATCCAGAGAGAGAGGGACAACAAACAGATCCAGAGAGAGAGGGACAACAAACAGATCCAGAGAGAGAGAGAGGGACAACAAACAGATCCAGAGAGGCGGGGACAACAAACAGATCCAGAGAGGGAGGGACAACAAACACATTCCGGACAGGGAGGGACAACAAACAGATCCAGAGAGAGAGGGACAACAAACAGATTCAGAGAGGTGGGGAAAACAAACAGATCCAGAGAGGGAGGGACAACAAACAGATCCAGAGAGAGAGGGACAACAAACAGATTCAGAGAGGTGGGGACTACAAACAGATCCAGAGATGGAGGGACAACAAACAGATCCAGAGAGAGAGGGACAAGAAACAGATCCAGAGAGGGAGGGACAACAAACAGATCCAGAGAGGGAGGGACAACAAACAGATCCAGAGAGGGAAAACAAACAGATCCAGAGAGAGAGAGGGACAACAAACACATTCCGGACAGGGAGGGACAACAAACAGATCCAGAGAGAGAGGGACAACAAACAGATCCAGAGAGAGAGGGACAACAAACAGATCCAGACAGGGAGGGACAACAAACAGATTCAGACACGGAGGGACAACAAACAGATCCAGACAGGGAGGGACATCAAACAGATTCAGAGAGAGAGGGACAACAAACAGATCCAGAGAGAGAGGGACAACAAACAGATCCAGAGAGAGAGAGAGGGACAACAAACAGATCCAGAGAGGGACAACAAACAGATCCATAAAGAGAGGGACAACAAACAGATCCAGAGAGGGAGGGAAAACAAACAGATTCAGACACGGAGGGACAACAAACAGATCCAGACAGGGAGGGACATCAAACAGATTCAGAGAGGTGGGGACAACAAACAGATCCTTAGAGAGGGACAACAAACAGATCCAGAGAGAGAGGGACAACAAACAGATCCAGAGAGAGAGGGACAACAAACAGATCCAGAGAGAGAGAGAGGGACAACAAACAGATCCAGAGAGGGACAACAAACAGATCCATAAAGAGAGGGACAACAAACAGATCCAGAGAGGGAGGGACAACAAACAGATCCAGAGAGGGAGGGACAACAAACAGATCCAGAGAGAGAGTGACAACAAACAGATCCAGAGAGAGAGGGACAACAAACAGATCCAGAGAGAGAGGGACAACAAACAGATCCAGAGAGAGAGAGAGGGACAACAAACAGATCCAGAGAGGGACAACAAACAGATCCAGAGAGAGAGGGACAACAAACAGATCCAGAGAGGGAGGTACAACAAACAGATCCAGAGAGGGAGGGACAACAAACAGATCCAGAGAGAGAGTGACAACAAACAGATCCAGAGAGAGAGGGACAACAAACAGATCCAGAGAGAGAGGAACAACAAACAGATCCAGAGAGAGAGAGAGAGACAACAAACAGATCCAGAGAGGGACAACAAACAGATCCAGAGAGAGAGAGGGACAACAAACAGATCCAGAGAGGGAGGTACAACAAACAGATCCAGAAAAGGAGGGACAACAAACAGATCCAGAAAGAGGTGGGCACAACAAACAGATCCAGAGACGGAGGAACAACAAACAGATCCAGAGAGAGGTGGGGACAACAAACAGATCCAGAGAGGGAGGGACAACAAACAGATCCAGAGAGAGGTGGGGACAACAAACAGATCCAGAGAGAGAGGGACAACAAGCAGATCCAGAGAGAGAGGGATAACAAACAGATCCAGAGAGGTGGGGACAACAAACAGATCCAGAGAGATGGGGACAACAAACAGATCCAGAGAGAGAGAGGGACAGTAAACAGATCCAGAGAGGTGGGGACAACAAACAGATCCAGAGAGGTGGGGACAAAAAACAGATCCAGAGAGGAAGGGACAACAAACAGATCCAGAGAGGTGGGGACAACAAACGGATCCAGAGAGGTGTGGACAGCAAACAGATCCAGAGAGAGAGGGACAACAAACAGATCCAGAGAGGTGGGGACAACAAACAGATCCAGAGAGGCGGGGACAACAAACAGATCCAGAGAGGGAGGGACAAAAAAAACATTCCGGACAGGGAGGGACAACAAACAGATCCAGAGAGAGAGGGACAACAAACAGATTCAGAGAGGTAGGGAAAACAAACTGATCCAGAGAGGGAGGGACAACAAACAGATCCAGAGAGAGAGGGACAACAAACAGATTCAGAGAGGTGGGGACTACAAACAGATCCAGAGATGGAGGGACAACAAACAGATCCAGAGAGAGAGGGACAAGAAACAGATCCAGAGAGGGAGGGACAACAAACAGATCCAGAGAGGGAGGGACAACAAACACATTCCGGACAGGGAGGGACAACAAACAGATCCAGAGAGAGAGGGACAGCAAACAGATTCAGAGAGGTGGGGAAAACAAACAGATCCAGAGAAGGAGGGACAACAAACAGATCCAGAGAGAGAGGGACAACAAACAGATTCAGAGAGGTGGGGACTACAAACAGATCCAGAGATGGAGGGACAACAAACAGATCCAGAGAGAGAGGGACAACAAACAGATCCAGAGAGGGACAAAAAACAGATCCAGAGAGGAAGGGACAACAAACAGATCCAGAGAGGTGGGGACCACAAACGGATCCAGAGAGGTGTGGACAGCAAACAGATCCAGAGAGAGGTGGGGACAACAAACAGATCCAGAGAGGTGGGGACAACAAACAGATCCAGAGAGGTGGGGACAACAAACAGATTCAGAGAGGTGGGGACATCAAACAGATCCAGAGAGGGAGGGACAACAAACAGATCCAGAGAGAGAGGGACAACAAACAGATTCAGAGAGGTCTGGACTACAAACAGATCCAGAGATGGAGGGAAAACAAACAGATCCAGAGAGAGAGGGACAAGAAACAGATCCAGAGAGGGAGGGACAACAAACAGATCCAGAGAGGGAGGGACAACAAACACATTCCGGACAGGGAGGGACAACAAACAGATCCAGAGAGAGATGGACAACAAACAGATTCAGAGAGGTGGGGAAAACAAACAGATCCAGAGAGGGAGGGACAACAAACAGATCCAGAGAGAGAGGGACAACAAACAGATTCAGAGAGGTGGGGACTACAAACAGATCCAGAGATGGAGGGACAACAAACAGATCCAAAGAGAGAGGGACAACAAACAGATCCAGAGAGGGACAACAAACAGATCCAGAGAGAGAGAGGGACAACAAACACATTCCGGACAGGGAGGGACAACAAACAGATCCAGAGAGAGAGGGACAACAAACAGATCCACAGAGAGAGGGACAACAAACAGATCCAGACAGGGAGGGACAACAAACAGATTCAGACACGGAGGGACAACAAACAGATCCAGACAGGGAGGGACAACAAACAGATTCAGAGAGGTGGGGACAACAAACAGATCCTTAGAGAGGGACAACAAACAGATCCAGAGAGAGAGGGACAACAAACAGATCCAGAGAGAGATGGACAACAAACAGATCCAGAGAGAGAGAGAGGGACAACAAACAGATCCAGAGAGGGATTACAAACAGATCCAGAAAGAGAGGGACAACAAACAGATCCAGAGAGGGAGGGACAACAAACAGTTCCAGAGAGGGAGGGACAACAAACAGATCCAGGGAGAGAGGGACAACAAACAGATCCAGAGAGAGAGGGAAAACAAACAGATCCAGAGAGGTGGGGAACACAAACGGATCCAGAGATGGAGGGAAAACAAACAGATCCAGAGAGAGAGGGACAAGAAACAGATCCAGAGAGGGAGGGACAACAAACAGATCCAGAGAGGGAGGGACAACAAACAGATCCAGAGAGAGAGTGACAACAAACAGATCCAGAGAGAGAGGGACAACAAACAGATCCAGAGAGAGAGGGACAACAAACAGATCCAGAGAGAGAGAGAGGGACAACAAACAGATCCAGAGAGGGACAACAAACAGATCCAGAGAGAGAGGGACAACAAACAGATCCAGAGAGGGAGGTACAACAAACAGATCCAGAGAGGGAGGGACAACAAACAGATCCAGAGAGAGAGTGACAACAAACAGATCCAGAGAGAGAGGGACAACAAACAGATCCAGAGAGAGAGGAACAACAAACAGATCCAGAGAGAGAGAGAGAGACAACAAACAGATCCAGAGAGGGACAACAAACAGATCCAGAGAGAGAGGGACAACAAACAGATCCAGAGAGAGAGGGACAACAAACAGATCCAGACAGGGAGGGACAACAAACAGATTCAGACACGGAGGGACAACAAACAGATCCAGACAGGGAGGGACAACAAACAGATTCAGAGAGGTGGGGACAACAAACAGATCCTTAGAGAGGGACAACAAACAGATCCAGAGAGAGAGGGACAACAAACAGATCCAGAGAGAGAGGGACAACAAACAGATCCAGAGAGAGAGAGAGGGACAACAAACAGATCCAGAGAGGGACAACAAACGGATCCATAAAGAGAGGGACAACAAACAGATCCAGAGAGGGAGGGACAACAAACAGATCCAGAGAGGGAGGGACAACAAACAGATCCAGAGAGAGAGTGACAACAAACAGATCCATAGAGAGAGGGACAACAAACAGATCCAGAGAGAGAGGGACAACAAACAGATCCAGAGAGAGAGAGAGGGACAACAAACAGATCCAGAGAGGGACAACAAACAGATCCAGAGAGGGAGGTACAACAAACAGATCCAGAGAGGGAGGGACAACAAACAGATCCAGAGAGAGAGTGACAACAAACAGATCCAGAGAGAGAGGGACAACAAACAGATCCAGAGAGAGAGGAACAACAAACAGATCCAGAGAGAGAGAGAGAGACAACAAACAGATCCAGAGAGGGACAACAAACAGATCCAGAGAGAGAGGGACAACAAACAGATCCAGAGAGGGAGGTACAACAAACAGATCCAGAAAAGGAGGGACAGCAAACAGATCCAGAAAGAGGTGGGCACAACAAACAGATCCAGAGACGGAGGAACAACAAACAGATCCAGAGAGAGGTGGGGACAACAAACAGATCCAGAGAGGGAGGGACAACAAACAGATCCAGAGAGAGGTGGGGACAACAAACAGATCCAGAGAGAGAGGGACAACAAGCAGATCCAGAGAGAGAGGGGTAACAAACAGATCCAGAGAGGTGGGGACAACAAACAGATCCAGAGAGATGGGGACAACAAACAGATCCAGAGAGAGAGAGGGACAGTAAACAGATCCAGAGAGGTGGGGACAACAAACAGATCCAGAGAGGTGGGGACAAAAAACAGATCCAGAGAGGAAGGGACAACAAACAGATCCAGAGAGGTGGGGACAACAAACGGATCCAGAGAGGTGTGGACAGCAAACAGATCCAGAGAGAGAGGGACAACAAACAGATCCAGAGAGGTGGGGACAACAAACAGATCCAGAGAGGCGGGGACAACAAACAGATCCAGAGAGGGAGGGACAAAAAAAACATTCCGGACAGGGAGGGACAACAAACAGATCCAGAGAGAGAGGGACAACAAACAGATTCAGAGAGGTAGGGAAAACAAACTGATCCAGAGAGGGAGGGACAACAAACAGATCCAGAGAGAGAGGGACAACAAACAGATTCAGAGAGGTGGGGACAACAAACAGATCCAGAGATGGAGGGACAACAAACAGATCCAGAGAGAGAGGGACAAGAAACAGATCCAGAGAGGGAGGGACAACAAACAGATCCAGAGAGGGAGGGACAACAAACACATTCCGGACAGGGAGGGACAACAAACAGATCCAGAGAGAGAGGGACAGCAAACAGATTCAGAGAGGTGGGGAAAACAAACAGATCCAGAGAAGGAGGGACAACAAACAGATCCAGAGAGAGAGGGACAACAAACAGATTTAGAGAGGTGGGGACTACAAACAGATCCAGAGATGGAGGGACAACAAACAGATCCAGAGAGAGAGGGACAACAAACAGATCCAGAGAGGGACAAAAAACAGATCCAGAGAGGAAGGGACAACAAACAGATCCAGAGAGGTGGGGACCACAAACGGATCCAGAGAGGTGTGGACAGCAAACAGATCCAGAGAGAGGTGGGGACAACAAACAGATCCAGAGAGGTGGGGACAACAAACAGATCCAGAGAGGTGGGGACAACAAACAGATTCAGAGAGGTGGGGACATCAAACAGATCCAGAGAGGGAGGGACAACAAACAGATCCAGAGAGAGAGGGACAACAAACAGATTCAGAGAGGTCTGGACTACAAACAGATCCAGAGATGGAGGGAAAACAAACAGATCCAGAGAGAGAGGGACAAGAAACAGATCCAGAGAGGGAGGGACAACAAACAGATCCAGAGAGGGAGGGACAACAAACACATTCCGGACAGGGAGGGACAACAAACAGATCCAGAGAGAGATGGACAACAAACAGATTCAGAGAGGTGGGGAAAACAAACAGATCCAGAGAGGGAGGGACAACAAACAGATCCAGAGAGAGAGGGACAACAAACAGATTCAGAGAGGTGGGGACTACAAACAGATCCAGAGATGGAGGGACAACAAACAGATCCAGAGAGAGAGGGACAACAAACAGATCCAGAGAGGGACAACAAACAGATCCAGAGAGAGAGAGGGACAACAAACACATTCCGGACAGGGAGGGACAACAAACAGATCCAGAGAAAGAGGGACAACAAACAGATCCACAGAGAGAGGGACAACAAACAGATCCAGACAGGGAGGGACAACAAACAGATTCAGACACGGAGGGACAACAAACAGATCCAGACAGGGAGGGACAACAAACAGATTCAGAGAGGTGGGGACAACAAACAGATCCTTAGAGAGGGACAACAAACAGATCCAGAGAGAGAGGGACAACAAACAGATCCAGAGAGAGATGGACAACAAACAGATCCAGAGAGAGAGAGAGGGACAACAAACAGATCCAGAGAGGGATTACAAACAGATCCAGAAAGAGAGGGACAACAAACAGATCCAGAGAGGGAGGGACAACAAATAGTTCCAGAGAGGGAGGGACAACAAACAGATCCAGAGAGAGAGGGACAACAAACAGATCCAGAGAGAGAGGGACAACAAACAGATCCAGAGAGGTGGGGAACACAAACGGATCCAGAGAGGTGTGGACAGCAAACAGATCCAGAGAGAGGTGGGGACAACAAACAGATTCAGAGAGGTAGGGACAACAAACACATTCCGGACAGGGAGGGACAACAAACAGATCCAGAGATGGAGGGACAACAAACAGATCCAGAGAGAGAGGGACAAGAAACAGATCCAGAGAGGGAGGGACAACAAACAGATCCAGAGAGGGAGGGACAACAAACACATTCCGGACAGGGAGGGACAACAAACAGATCCAGAGAGAGAGGGACAACAAACAGATTCAGAGAGGTGGGGAAAACAAACAGATCCAGAGAAGGAGGGACAACAAACAGATCCAGAGAGAGAGGGACAACAAACAGATTCAGAGAGGTGGGGACTACAAACAGATCCAGAGATGGAGGGACAACAAACAGATCCAGAGAGAGAGGGACAACAAACAGATCCAGAGAGGGACAAAAAACAGATCCAGAGAGGAAGGGACAACAAACAGATCCAGAGAGGTGGGGACCACAAACGGATCCAGAGAGGTGTGGACAGCAAACAGATCCAGAGAGAGGTGGGGACAACAAACAGATCCAGAGAGGTGGGGACAACAAACAGATCCAGAGAGGTGGGGACAACAAACAGATCCAGAGAGGGAGGGACAACAAACACATTCCGGACAGGGAGGGACAACAAACAGATCCAGGGAGAGAGGGACAACAAACAGATTCAGAGAGGTGGGGACATCAAACAGATCCAGAGAGGGAGGGACAACAAACAGATCCAGAGAGAGAGGGACAACAAACAGATTCAGAGAGGTCTGGACTACAAACAGATCCAGAGATGGAGGGAAAACAAACAGATCCAGAGAGAGAGGGACAAGAAACAGATCCAGAGAGGGAGGGACAACAAACAGATCCAGAGAGGGAGGGACAACAAACACATTCCGGACAGGGAGGGACAACAAACAGATCCAGAGAGAGATGGACAACAAACAGATTCAGAGAGGTGGGGAAAACAAACAGATCCAGAGAGGGAGGGACAACAAACAGATCCAGAGAGAGAGGGACAACAAACAGATTCAGAGAGGTGGGGACTACAAACAGATCCAGAGATGGAGGGACAACAAACAGATCCAGAGAGAGAGGGACAACAAACAGATCCAGAGAGGGACAACAAACAGATCCAGAGAGAGAGAGGGACAACAAACACATTCCGGACAGGGAGGGACAACAAACAGATCCAGAGAGAGAGGGACAACAAACAGATCCACAGAGAGAGGGACAACAAACAGATTCAGAGAGAGAGAGGGACAACAAACACATTCCGGACAGGGAGGGACAACAAACAGATCCAGAGAGAGAGGGACAACAAACAGATCCAGACAGGGAGGGACAACAAACAGATTCAGACACGGAGGGACAACAAACAGATCCAGACAGGGAGGGACAACAAACAGATTCAGAGAGGTGGGGACAACAAACAGATCCTTAGAGAGAGAGAGGGACAACAAACAGATCCAGAGAGGGATTACAAACAGATCCAGAAAGAGAGGGACAACAAACAGATCCAGAGAGGGAGGGACAACAAACAGTTCCAGAGAGGGAGGGACAACAAACAGATCCAGAGAGAGAGGGACAACAAACAGATCCAGAGAGAGAGGGACAACAAACAGATCCAGAGAGGTGGGGAACACAAACGGATCCAGAGAGGTGTGGACAGCAAACAGATCCAGAGAGAGGTGGGGACAACAAACAGATCCAGAGAGGTGGGGACAACAAACAGATCCAGAGAGGTGGGGACAACAAACAGATCCAGAGAGGGAGGGACAACAAACACATTCCGGACAGGGAGGGACAACAAACAGATCCAGGGAGAGAGGGACAACAAACAGATTCAGAGAGGTGGGGACATCAAACAGATCCAGAGAGTGAGGGACAACAAACAGATCCAGAGAGAGAGGGACAACAAACAGATTCAGAGAGACAGGGACAAGAAACAGATCCAGAGAGGGAGGGACAACAAACAGATCCAGAGAGGGAGGGACAACAAACAGATCCAGAGAGAGAGGGACAAGAAACAGATCCAGAGAGGGAGGGACAACAAACAGATCCAGAGATGGAGGGACAACAAACAGATCCAGAGAGAGAGGGACAAGAAACAGATCCAGAGAGGGAGGGACAACAAACAGATCCAGAGAGGGAGGGACAACAAACAGATCCAGAGAGGGACAACAAACAGATCCAGAGAGAGAGAGGGACAACAAACACATTCCGGACAGGGAGGGACAACAAACAGATCCAGAGAGAGAGGGACAACAAACAGATCCAGAGAGAGAGGGACAACAAACAGATCCAGAGAGGTGGGGAACACAAACGGATCCAGAGAGGTGTGGACAGCAAACAGATCCAGAGAGAGGTGGGGACAACAAACAGATTCAGAGAGGTAGGGACAACAAACACATTCCGGACAGGGAGGGACAAGAAACAGATCCAGAGAGAGAGGGACAACAAACAGATCCAGAGAGAGAGGGACAACAAACAGATCCAGAGAGGTGGGGAACACAAACGGATCCAGAGAGGTGTGGACAGCAAACAGATCCAGAGAGAGGTGGGGACAACAAACAGATTCAGAGAGGTAGGGACAACAAACACATTCCGGACAGGGAGGGACAAGAAACAGATCCAGAGAGGGAGGGACAACAAACAGATCCAGAGAGGGAGGGACAACAAACACATTCCGGACAGGGAGGGACAACAAACAGATCCAGAGAGAGAGGGACAACAAACAGATTCAGAGAGGTGGGGAAAACAAACAGATCCAGAGAAGGAGGGACAACAAACAGATCCAGAGAGAGAGGGACAACAAACAGATTCAGAGAGGTGGGGACTACAAACAGATCCAGAGATGGAGGGACAACAAACAGATCCAGAGAGAGAGGGACAACAAACAGATCCAGAGAGGGACAAAAAACAGATCCAGAGAGGAAGGGACAACAAACAGATCCAGAGAGGTGGGGACCACAAACGGATCCAGAGAGGTGTGGACGGCAAACAGATCCAGAGAGAGGTGGGGACAACAAACAGATCCAGAGAGGTGGGGACAACAAACAGATCCAGAGAGGTGGGGACAACAAACAGATCCAGAGAGGGAGGGACAACAAACACATTCCGGACAGGGAGGGACAACAAACAGATCCAGGGAGAGAGGGACAACAAACAGATTCAGAGAGGTGGGGACATCAAACAGATCCAGAGAGGGAGGGACAACAAACAGATCCAGAGAGAGAGGGACAACAAACAGATTCAGAGAGGTCTGGACTACAAACAGATCCAGAGATGGAGGGAAAACAAACAGATCCAGAGAGAGAGGGACAAGAAACAGATCCAGAGAGGGAGGGACAACAAACAGATCCAGAGAGGGACAACAAACAGATCCAGAGAGCGAGAGGGACAACAAACACATTCCGGACAGGGAGGGACAACAAACAGATCCAGAGAGAGAGGGACAACAAACAGATCCAGAGAGAGAGGGACAACAAACAGATCCAGAGAGGTGGGGAACACAAACGGATCCAGAGAGGTGTGGACAGCAAACAGATCCAGAGAGAGGTGGGGACAACAAACAGATTCAAGAGGTAGGGACAACAAACACATTCCGGACAGGGAGGGACAAGAAACAGATCCAGAGAGAGAGGGACAACAAACAGATCCAGAGAGAGAGGGACAACAAACAGATCCAGAGAGGTGGGGAACACAAACGGATCCAGAGAGGTGTGGACAGCAAACAGATCCAGAGAGAGGTGGGGACAACAAACAGATTCAGAGAGGTAGGGACAACAAACACATTCCGGACAGGGAGGGACAAGAAACAGATCCAGAGAGGGAGGGACAACAAACAGATCCAGAGAGGGAGGGACAACAAACACATTCCGGACAGGGAGGGACAACAAACAGATCCAGAGAGAGAGGGACAACAAACAGATTCAGAGAGGTGGGGAAAACAAACAGATCCAGAGAAGGAGGGACAACAAACAGATCCAGAGAGAGAGGGACAACAAACAGATTCAGAGAGGTGGGGACTACAAACAGATCCAGAGATGGAGGGACAACAAACAGATCCAGAGAGAGAGGGACAACAAACAGATCCAGAGAGGGACAAAAAACAGATCCAGAGAGGAAGGGACAACAAACAGATCCAGAGAGGTGGGGACCACAAACGGATCCAGAGAGGTGTGGACGGCAAACAGATCCAGAGAGAGGTGGGGACAACAAACAGATCCAGAGAGGTGGGGACAACAAACAGATCCAGAGAGGTGGGGACAACAAACAGATCCAGAGAGGGAGGGACAACAAACACATTCCGGACAGGGAGGGACAACAAACAGATCCAGGGAGAGAGGGACAACAAACAGATTCAGAGAGGTGGGGACATCAAACAGATCCAGAGAGGGAGGGACAACAAACAGATCCAGAGAGAGAGGGACAACAAACAGATTCAGAGAGGTCTGGACTACAAACAGATCCAGAGATGGAGGGAAAACAAACAGATCCAGAGAGAGAGGGACAAGAAACAGATCCAGAGAGGGAGGGACAACAAACAGATCGAGAGAGGGAGGGACAACAAACACATTCCGGACAGGGAGGGACAACAAACAGATCCAGAGAGAGATGGACAACAAACAGATTCAGAGAGGTGGGGAAAACAAACAGATCCAGAGAGGGAGGGACAACAAACAGATCCAGAGAGAGAGGGACAACAAACAGATTCAGAGAGGTGGGGACTACAAACATATCCAGAGATGGAGGGACAACAAACAGATCCAGAGAGAGAGGGACAACAAACAGATCCAGAGAGGGACAACAAACAGATCCAGAGAGAGAGAGGGACAACAAACACATTCCGGACAGGGAGGGACAACAAACAGATCCAGAGAGAGAGGGACAACATCAGATCCACAGAGAGAGGGACAACAAACAGATCCAGACAGGGAGGGACAACAAACAGATTCAGACACGGAGGGACAACAAACAGATCCAGACAGGGAGGGACAACAAACAGATTCAGAGAGGTGGGGACAACAAACAGATCCTTAGAGAGGGACAACAAACAGATCCAGAGAGAGAGGGACAACAAACAGATCCAGAGAGAGATGGACAACAAACAGATCCAGAGAGAGAGAGAGGGACAACAAACAGATCCAGAGAGGGATTACAAACAGATCCAGAAAGAGAGGGACAACAAACAGATCCAGAGAGGGAGGGACAACAAACAGTTCCAGAGAGGGAGGGACAACAAACAGATCCAGAGAGAGAGGGACAACAAACAGATCCAGAGAGAGAGGGACAACAAACAGATCCAGAGAGGTGGGGAACACAAACGGATCCAGAGATGTGTGGACAGCAAACAGATCCAGAGAGAGGTGGGGACAACAAACAGATCCAGAGAGGTGGGGACAACAAACAGATCCAGAGAGGTGGGGACAACAAACAGATCCAGAGAGGTAGGGACAACAAACACATTCCGGACAGGGAGGGACAACAAACAGATCCAGGGAGAGAGGGACAACAAACAGATTCAGAGAGGTGGGGACATCAAACAGATCCAGAGAGGGAGGGACAACAAACAGATCCAGAGAGAGAGGGACAACAAACAGATTCAGAGAGACAGGGACAAGAAACAGATCCAGAGAGGGAGGGACAACAAACAGATCCAGAGAGGGAGGGACAACAAACAGATCCAGAGAGAGAGGGACAAGAAACAGATCCAGAGAGGGAGGGACAACAAACAGATCCAGAGATGGAGGGACAACAAACAGATCCAGAGAGAGAGGGACAAGAAACAGATCCAGAGAGGGAGGGACAACAAACAGATCCAGAGAGGGAGGGACAACAAACAGATCCAGAGAGGGACAACAAACAGATCCAGAGAGAGAGAGGGACAACAAACACATTCCGGACAGGGAGGGACAACAAACAGATCCAGAGAGAGAGGGACAACAAACAGATCCAGAGAGAGAGGGACAACAAACAGATCCAGACAGGGAGGGACAACAAACAGTTTCAGACACGGAGGGACAACAAACAGATCCAGACAGGGAGGGACAACAAACAGATTCAGAGAGGTGGGGACAACAAACAGATCCTTAGAGAGGGACAACAAACAGATCCAGAGAGAGAGGGACAACAAACAGATCCAGAGAGAGAGGGACAACAAACAGATCCAGAGAGAGAGAGAGGGACAACAAACAGATCCAGAGAGGGACAACAAACAGATCCATAAAGAGAGGGACAACAAACAGATCCAGAGAGGGAGGGACAACAAACAGATCCAGAGAGGGAGGGACAACAAACAGATCCAGAGAGAGAGTGACAACAAACAGATCCAGAGAGAGAGGGACAACAAACAGATCCAGAGAGAGAGGGACAACAAACAGATCCAGAGAGAGAGAGAGGGACAACAAACAGATCCAGAGAGGGAAAACAAACAGATCCAGAGAGAGAGGGACAACAAACAGATCCAGAGAGGGAGGAACAACAAACAGATCCAGAGAGGGAGGGACAACAAACAGATCCAGAGAGAGAGTGACAACAAACAAATCCAGAGAGAGAGGGACAACAAACAGATCCAGAGAGAGAGGGACAACAAACAGATCCAGAGAGAGAGAGAGGGACAACAAACAGATCCAGAGAGGGACAACAAACAGATCCAGAGAGAGCGGGACAACAAACAGATCCAGAGAGGGAGGTACAACAAACAGATCCAGAGAGGGAGGGACAACAAACAGATCCAGAAAGAGGTGGGCACAACAAACAGATCCAGAGACGGAGGAACAACAAACAGATCCAGAGAGAGGTGGGGACAACAAACAGATCCAGAGAGGGAGTGACAACAAACAGATCCAGAGAGAGGTGGGGACAACAAACAGATCCAGAGAGAGAGGGACAACAAGCAGATCCAGAGAGAGAGGGATAACAAACAGATCCAGAGAGGTGGGGACAACAAACAGATCCAGAGAGATGGGGACAACAAACAGATCCAGAGAGAGAGAGAGGGACAGTAAACAGATGCAGAGAGGTGGGGACAACAAACAGATCCAGAGAGGTGGGGACAAAAAACAGATCCAGAGAGGAAGGGACAACAAACAGATCCATAGAGGTTGTGGACAACAAATGGATCCAGAGAGGTGTGGACAGCAAACAGATCCAGAGAGAGAGGGACAACAAACAGATCCAGAGAGGTGGGGACAACAAACAGATCCAGAGAGGCGGGGACAACAAACAGATCCAGAGAGGGAGGGACAACAAACACATTCCGGACAGGGAGGGACAACAAACAGATCCAGAGAGAGAGGGACAACAAACAGATTCAGAGAGGTAGGGAAAACAAACTGATCCAGAGAGGGAGGGACAACAAACAGATCCATAGAGAGAGGGACAACAAACAGATTCAGAGAGGTGGGGACTACAAACAGATCCAGAGATGGAGGGACAACAAACAGATCCAGAGAGAGAGGGACAAGAAACAGATCCAGAGAGGGAGGGACAACAAACAGATCCAGAGAGGGAGGGACAACAAACACATTCCGGACAGGGAGGGACAACAAACAGATCCAGAGAGAGAGGGACAACAAACAGATTCAGAGAGGTGGGGAAAACAAACAGATCCAGAGAGGGAGGGACAACAAACAGATCCAGAGAGAGAGGGACAACAAACAGATTCAGAGAGGTGGGGACTACAAACAGATCCTTAGAGAGGGACAACAAACAGATCCAGAGAGAGAGGGACAACAAACTGATCCAGAGAGGGAGGGACAACAAACAGATCCATAGAGAGAGGGACAACAAACAGATTCAGAGAGGTGGGGACTACAAACAGATCCAGAGATGGAGGGACAACAAACAGATCCAGAGAGAGAGGGACAAGAAACAGATCCAGAGAGGGAGGGACAACAAACAGATCCAGAGAGGGAGGGACAACAAACACATTCCGGACAGGGAGGGACAACAAACAGATCCAGAGAGAGAGGGACAACAAACAGATTCAGAGAGGTGGGGAAAACAAACAGATCCAGAGAGGGAGGGACAACAAACAGATCCAGAGAGAGAGGGACAACAAACAGATTCAGAGAGGTGGGGACTACAAACAGATCCTTAGAGAGGGACAACAAACAGATCCAGAGAGAGAGGGACAACAAACAGATCCAGAGAGAGATGGACAACAAACAGATCCAGAGAGAGAGAGAGGGACAACAAACAGATCCAGAGAGGGATTACAAACAGATCCAGAAAGAGAGGGACAACAAACAGATCCAGAGAGGGAGGGACAACAAACAGTTCCAGAGAGGGAGGGACAACAAACAGATCCAGAGAGGGACAACAAACAGATCCAGAGAGGGACAACAAACAGATCCAGAGAGGTGGGGACCACAAACGGATCCAGAGAGGTGTGGACAGCAAACAGATCCAGAGAGAGGTGGGGACAACAAACAGATCCAGAGAGGTGGGGACAACAAACAGATCCAGAGAGGTGGGGACAACAAACAGATCCTTAGAGAGGGACAACAAACAGATCCAGAGAGAGAGGGACAACAAACAGATCCAGAGAGAGATGGACAACAAACAGATCCAGAGAGAGAGAGAGGGACAACAAACAGATCCAGAGAGGGATTACAAACAGATCCAGAAAGAGAGGGACAACAAACAGATCCAGAGAGGGAGGGACAACAAACAGTTCCAGAGAGGGAGGGACAACAAACAGATCCAGAGAGAGAGGGACAACAAACAGATCCAGAGAGAGAGGGACAACAAACAGATCCAGAGAGGTGGGGAACACAAACGGATCCAGAGAGGTGTGGACAGCAAACAGATCCAGAGAGAGGTGGGGACAACAAACAGATCCAGAGAGGTGGGGACAACAAACAGATCCAGAGAGGTGGGGACAACAAACAGATCCAGAGAGGGAGGGACAACAAACACATTCCGGACAGGGAGGGACAACAAACAGATCCAGAGAGAGAGGGACAACAAACAGATTCAGAGAGGTGGGGACATCAAACAGATCCAGAGAGGGAGGGACAACAAACAGATCCAGAGAGAGAGGGACAACAAACAGATTCAGAGAGACAGGGACAAGAAACAGATCCAGAGAGGGAGGGACAACAAACAGATCCATAGAGGGAGGGACAAAAAACAGATCCAGAGAGAGAGGGACAAGAAACAGATCCAGAGAGGGAGGGACAACAAACAGATCCAGAGATGGAGGGACAACAAACAGATCCAGAGAGAGAGGGACAAGAAACAGATCCAGAGAGGGAGGGACAACAAACAGATCCAGAGAGGGAGGGACAACAAACAGATCCAGAGAGGGACAACAAACAGATCCAGAGAGAGAGAGGGACAACAAACACATTCCGGACACGGAGGGACAACAAACAGATCCAGAGAGAGAGGGACAACAAACAGATCCAGAGAGAGAGGGACAACAAACAGAACCAGACAGGGAGGGACAACAAACAGATTCAGACACGGAGGGACAACAAACAGATCCAGACAGGGAGGGACAACAAACAGATTCAGAGAGGTGGGGACAACAAACAGATCCTTAGAGAGGGACAACAAACAGATCCAGGGAGAGAGGGACAACAAACAGATCCAGAGAGAGAAGGACAACAAACAGATCCAGAGAGAGAGAGAGGGACAACAAACAGATCCAGAGAGGGACAACAAACAGATCCATAAAGAGAGGGACAACAAACAGATCCAGAGAGGGAGGGACAACAAACAGATCCAGAGAGGGAGGGACAACAAACAGATCCAGAGAGAGAGTGACAACAAACAGATCCAGAGAGAGATTTACAACAAACAGATCCAGAGAGAGAGGGACAACAAACAGATCCAGAGAGAGAGAGAGGGACAACAAACAGATCCAGAGAGGGACAACAAACAGATCCAGAGAGAGAGGGACAACAAACAGATCCAGAGAGGGAGGAACAACAAACAGATCCAGAGAGGGAGGGACAACAAACAGATCCAGAGAGAGAGTGACAACAAACAAATCCAGAGAGAGAGGGACAACAAACAGATCCAGAGAGAGAGGGACAACAAACAGATCCAGAGAGAGAGAGAGGGACAACAAACAGATCCAGAGAGGGACAACAAACAGATCCAGAGAGAGAGGGACAACAAACAGATCCAGAGAGGGAGGTACAACAAACAGATCCAGAGAGGGAGGGACAACAAGCAGATCCAGAAAGAGGTGGGCACAACAAACAGATCCAGAGACGGAGGAACAACAAACAGATCCAGAGAGAGGTGGGGACAACAAACAGATCCAGAGAGGGAGTGACAACAAACAGATCCAGAGAGAGGTGGGGACAACAAACAGATCCAGAGAGAGAGGGACAACAAGCAGATCCAGAGAGAGAGGGATAACAAACAGATCCAGAGAGGTGGGGACAACAAACAGATCCAGAGAGATGGGGACAACAAACAGATCCAGAGAGAGAGAGAGGGACAGTAAACAGATCCAGAGAGGTGGGGACAACAAACAGATCCAGAGAGGTGGGGACAAAAAACAGATCCAGAGAGGAAGGGACAACAAACAGATCCATAGAGGTGGGGACAACAAACGGATCCAGAGAGGTGTGGACAGCAAACAGATCCAGAGAGAGAGGGACAACAAACAGATCCAGAGAGGTGGGGACAACAAACAGATCCAGAGAGGCGGGGACAACAAACAGATCCAGAGAGGGAGGGACAACAAACACATTCCGGACAGGGAGGGACAACAAACAGATCCAGAGAGAGAGGGACAACAAACAGATTCAGAGAGGTGGGGAAAACAAACAGATCCAGAGAGGGAGGGACAACAAACAGATCCAGAGAGAGAGGGACAACAAACAGATTCAGAGAGGTGGGGACTACAAACAGATCCAGAGATGGAGGGACAACAAACAGATCC
The DNA here is from genome assembly GCF_045791955.1 of Oncorhynchus clarkii lewisi. Lineage (NCBI taxonomy): Eukaryota > Metazoa > Chordata > Actinopteri > Salmoniformes > Salmonidae > Oncorhynchus > Oncorhynchus clarkii. The sequence goes on from NW_027261055.1 coordinate 103,562, forward strand.
AGAGAGAGAGGGACAACAAACAGATCCAGAGAGGGACAAAAAACAGATCCAGAGAGGAAGGGACAACAAACAGATCCAGAGAGGTGGGGACCACAAACGGATCCAGAGAGGTGTGGACAGCAAACAGATCCAGAGAGAGGTGGGGACAACAAACAGATCCAGAGAGGTGGGGACAACAAACAGATCCAGAGAGGTGGGGACAACAAACAGATCCAGAGAGGGAGGGACAACAAACACATTCCGGACAGGGAGGGACAACAAACAGATCCAGGGAGAGAGGGACAACAAACAGATTCAGAGAGGTGGGGACATCAAACAGATCCAGAGAGGGAGGGACAACAAACAGATCCAGAGAGAGAGGGACAACAAACAGATTCAGAGAGGTCTGGACTACAAACTGATCCAGAGATGGAAGGAAAACAAACAGATCCAGAGAGAGAGGGACAAGAAACAGATCCAGAGAGGGAGGGACAACAAACAGATCCAGAGAGGGAGGGACAACAAACACATTCCGGACAGGGAGGGACAACAAACAGATCCAGAGAGAGAGGGACAACAAACAGATTCAGAGAGGTGGGGAAAACAAACAGATCCAGAGAGGGAGGGACAACAAACAGATCCAGAGAGAGAGGGACAACAAACACATTCCGGACAGGGAGGGACAACAAACAGATCCAGGGAGAGAGGGACAACAAACAGATTCAGAGAGGTGGGGACATCAAACAGATCCAGAGAGGGAGGGACAACAAACAGATCCAGAGAGAGAGGGACAACAAACAGATTCAGAGAGACAGGGACAAGAAACAGATCCAGAGAGGGAGGGACAACAAACAGATCCAGAGAGGGAGGGACTACAAACAGATCCAGAGAGAGAGGGACAAGAAACAGATCCAGAGAGGGAGGGACAACAAACAGATCCAGAGATGGAGGGACAACAAACAGATCCAGAGAGAGAGGGACAAGAAACAGATCCAGAGAGGGAGGGACAACAAACAGATCCAGAGAGGGAGGGACAACAAACAGATCCAGAGAGGGACAACAAACAGATCCAGAGAGAGAGAGGGACAACAAACACATTCCGGACAGGGAGGGACAACAAACAGATCCAGAGAGAGAGGGACAACAAACAGATCCAGAGAGAGAGGGACAACAAACAGATCCAGACAGGGAGGGACAACAAACAGATTCAGACACGGAGGGACAACAAACAGATCCAGACAGGGAGGGACAACAAACAGATTCAGAGAGGTGGGGACAACAAACAGATCCTTAGAGAGGGACAACAAACAGATCCAGAGAGAGAGGGACAACAAACAGATCCAGAGAGAGAGGGACAACAAACAGATCCAGAGAGAGAGGGACAACACACAGATCCAGAGAGGGAGGTACAACAAACAGATCCAGAGAGAGAGTGACAACAAACAGATCCAGAGAGAGAGGGACAACAAACAGATCCTTAGAGAGGGACAACAAACAGATCCAGAGAGAGAGGGACAACAAACAGATCCAGAGAGAGAGGGACAACAAACAGATCCAGAGAGGGAGGAACAACAAACAGATCCAGAGCAGGAGGGACAACAAACAGATCGAGAGAGAGAGTGACAAAAAACAGATCCAGAGAGAGAGGGACAACAAACAGATCCAGAGAGGTGTGGACAGCAAACAGATCCAGAGAGAGAGGGACAACAAACAGATCCAGAGAGGTGGGGACAACAAACAGATCCAGAGATGCGGGGACAACAAACAGATCCAGAGAGGGAGGGACAACAAACACATTCCGGACAGGGAGGGACAACAAACAGATCCAGAGAGAGAGGGACAACAAACAGATTCAGAGAGGTAGGGAAAACAAACTGATCCAGAGAGGGAGGGACAACAAACAGATCCGTAGAGAGAGGGACAACAAACAGATTCAGAGAGGTGGGGACTACAAACAGATCCAGAGATGGAGGGACAACAAACAGATCCAGAGAGAGAGGGACAAGAAACAGATCCAGAGAGGGAGGGACAACAAACAGATCCAGAGAGGGAGGGACAACAAACACATTCCAGACAGGGAGGGACAACAAACAGATCCAGAGAGAGAGGGACAACAAACAGATTCAGAGAGGTGGGGAAAACAAACAGATCCAGAGAGGGAGGGACAACAAACAGATCCAGAGAGAGAGGGACAACAAACAGATTCAGAGAGGTGGGGACTACAAACCGATCCAGAGATGGAGGGACAACAAACAGATCCAGAGAGAGAGGGACAACAAACAGATCCAGAGAGGGACAAAAAACAGATCCAGAAAGGAAATGACAACAAACAGATCCAGAGAGGTGGGGACCACAAACGGATCCAGAGAGGTGTGGACAGCAAACAGATCCAGAGAGAGGTGGGGACACAAACAGATCCAGAGAGGTGGGGACAACAAACAGATCCAGAGAGGTGGGGACAACAAACAGATCCAGAGAGGGAGGGACAACAAACACATTCCGGACAGGGAGGGACAACAAACAGATCCAGGGAGAGAGGGACAACAAACAGATTCAGAGAGGTGGGGACATCAAACAGATCCAGAGAGGGAGGGACAACAAACAGATCCAGAGAGAGAGGGACAACAAACAGATTCAGAGAGGTCTGGACTACAAACAGATCCAGAGATGGAAGGAAAACAAACAGATCCAGAGAGAGAGGGACAAGAAACAGATCCAGAGAGGGAGGGACAACAAACAGATCCAGAGAGGGAGGGACAACAAACACATTCCGGACAGGGAGGGACAACAAACAGATCCAGAGAGAGAGGGACAACAAACAGATTCAGAGAGGTGGGGAAAACAAACAGATCCAGAGAGGGAGGGACAACAAACAGATCCAGAGAGAGAGGGACAACAAACACATTCAGAGAGGTGGGGACTACAAACAGATCCAGAGATGGAGGGACAACAAACAGATCCAGGGAGAGAGGGACAACAAACAGATCCAGAGAGGGACAACAAACAGATCCAGAGAGAGAGAGGGACAACAAACACATTCCGGACAGGGAGGGACAACAAACAGATCCAGAGAGAGAGGGACAACAAACAGATCCACAGAGAGAGGGACAACAAACAGATCCAGACAGGGAGGGACAACAAACAGATTCAGACACGGAGGGACAACAAACAGATCCAGACAGGGAGGGACAACAAACAGATTCAGAGAGGTGGGGACAACAAACATATCCTTAGAGAGGGACAACAAACAGATCCAGAGAGAGAGGGACAACAAACAGATCCAGAGAGAGATGGACAGCAAACAGATCCAGAGAGAGAGAGAGGGACAACAAACAGATCCAGAGAGGGATTACAAACAGATCCAGAGAGGTCTGGACTACAAACAGATCCAGAGATGGAGGGAAAACAAACAGATCCAGAGAGAGAGGGACAAGAAACAGATCCAGAGAGGGAGGGACAACAAACAGATCCAGAGAGGGAGGGACAACAAACACATTCCGGACAGGGAGGGAAAACAAACAGATCAAGAGAGGGAGGGACAACAAACAGATCCACAGAGAGAGGGACAACAAACAGATCCAGGGAGAGAGGGACAACAAACAGATCCAGAGAGAGAGAGAGGGACAACAAACAGATCCAGAGCGGGACAACAAACAGATCCAGAGAGAGAGGGACAACAAACAGATCCAGAGAGGGAGGGACAACAAACAGATCCAGAGAGGGAGGGACAACAAATAGATCCAGAAAGAGGTGGGCACAACAAACAGATCCAGAGACGGAGGAACAACAAACAGATCCAGAGAGAGGTGGGGACAACAAACAGATCCAGAGAGGGAGGGACAACAAACAGATCCAGAGAGAGGTGGGGACAACAAACAGATCCAGAGAGGGAGGGACAACAAACAGATCCAGAGAGAGGTGGGGACAACAAACAGATCCAGAGAGAGAGGGACAACAAGCAGATCCAGAGAGAGAGGGACAACAAACATATCCAGAGAAGGAGGGACAACAAACAGAACCGTAGAGATGGGGACAACAAACAGATCCAGAGAGAGAGAGGGACAATAAACAGATCCAGAGAGAGCTGGGGACAACAAACAGATCCAGAGAGGTGGGGACAAAAAACAGATCCAGAGAGGAAGGGACAACAAACAGATCCAGAGAGGTGGGGACCACAAACGGATCCAGAGAGGTGTGGACAGCAAACAGATCCAGAGAGAGGTGGGGACAACAAACAGATCCAGAGAGGTGGGGACAACAAACAGATCCAGAGAGGTGGGGACAACAAACAGATCCAGAGAGGGAGGGACAACAAACACATTCCGGACAGGGAGGGACAACAAACAGATCCAGGGAGAGAGGGACAACAAACAGATTCAGAGAGGTGGGGACATCAAACAGATCCAGAGAGGGAGGGACAACAAACAGATCCAGAGAGAGAGGGACAACAAACAGATTCAGAGAGGGAGGGACAACAAACAGATCCAGAGAGGGAGGGACAACAAACACATTCCGGACAGGGAGGGACAACAAACAGATCCAGAGAGAGAGGGACAACAAACAGATACAGAGAGGGGGGGAAAACAAACAGATCCAGAGAGGGAGGGACAACAAACAGATCCAGAGAGAGAGGGACAACAAACAGATTCAGAGAGGTGGGGACTACAAACAGATCCAGAGATGGAGGGACAACAAACAGATCCAGAGAGAGAGGGACAACAAACAGATCCAGAGAGGGACAACAAACAGATCCAGAGAGAGAGAGGGACAACAAACACATTCCGGACAGGGAGGGACAACAAACAGATCCAGAGAGAGAGAGGGACAACAAACAGATCCAGAGAGAGAGGGACAACAACCAGATTAGGACAGGGAGGGACAACAAACAGATCCAGACAGGGAGGGACAACAAACAGATTCAGAGAGGTGGGGACAACAAACAGATCCTTAGAGAGGGACAACAAACAGATCCAGAGAGAGAGGGACAACAAACAGATCCAGAGAGAGAGAGAGAGGGACAACAAACAGATCCAGAGAGGGATTACAAACATATCCAGAAAGAGAGGGACAACAAACAGATCCAGAGAGGGAGGGACAACAAACAGATCCAGAGAGGGAGGGACAACAAACAGATCCAGAGAGAGAGGGACAACAAACAGATCCAGAGAGAGAGGGACAACAAACAGATCCAGGGAGAGAGGGACAACAAACAGATCCAGAGAGAGAGAGAGGGACAACAAACAGATCCAGAGAGGGACAACAAACAGATCCAGAGAGAGAGGGACAACAAACAGATCCAGAGAGGGACGGACAACAAACAGATCCAGAGAGGGAGGGACAACAAACAGATCCAGAAAGAGGTGGGCACAACAAACAGATTCAGAGACGGAGGAACAACAAACAGATCCAGAGAGAGGTGGGGACAACAAACAGATCCAGAGAGGGAGGGACAACAAACAGATCCAGAGAGAGAGGGACAACAAACAGATCCAGAGAGAGAGGGACAACAAACAGATCCAGAGAGAGAGAGGGACAACAAACACATTCCGGACAGGGAGGGACAACAAACAGATCCAGAGAGAGAGAGGGACAACAAACAGATCCAGAGAGAGAGGGACAACAACCAGATCAGGACAGGGAGGGACAACAAACAGATTCAGACACGGAGGGACAACAAACAGATCCAGACAGGGAGGGACAACAAATAGATTCAGAGAGGTGGGGACAACAAACAGATCCTTAGAGAGGGACAACAAACAGATCCAGAGAGAGAGGGACAACAAACAGATCCAGAGAGACAGGGACAACAAACAGATCCAGAGAGAGAGAGAGAGGGACAACAAACAGATCCAGAGAGGGATTACAAACAGATCCAGAAAGAGAGGGACAACAAACAGATCCAGAGAGGGAGGGACAACAAACAGATCCAGAGAGGGAGGGACAACAAACAGATCCAGAGAGAGAGGGACAACAAACAGATCCAGAGAGAGAGGGACAACAAACAGATCCAGGGAGAGAGGGACAACAAACAGATCCAGAGAGAGAGAGAGGGACAACAAACAGATCCAGAGAGGGACAACAAACAGATCCAGAGAGAGAGGGACAACAAACAGATCCAGAGAGGGACGGACAACAAACAGATCCAGAGAGGGAGGGACAACAAACAGATCCAGAAAGAGGTGGGCACAAAAAACAGATTCAGAGAGGGAGGGACAACAAACAGATCCAGAGAGAGAGGGACAACAAACAGATCCAGAGAGAGAGGGACAACAAACAGATCCAGAGAGAGAGAGGGACAACAAACACATTCCGGACAGGGAGGGACAACAAACAGATCCAGAGAGAGAGAGGGACAACAAACAGATCCAGAGAGAGAGGGACAACAACCAGATCAGGACAGGGAGGGACAACAAACAGATTCAGACACGGAGGGACAACAAACAGATCCAGACAGGGAGGGACAACAAACAGATTCAGAGAGGTGGGGACAACAAACATATCCTTAGAGAGGGACAACAAACAGATCCAGAGAGAGAGGGACAACAAACAGATCCAGAGAGAGATGGACAGCAAACAGATCCAGAGAGAGAGAGAGGGACAACAAACAGATCCAGAGAGGGATTACAAACAGATCCAGAGAGGTCTGGACTACAAACAGATCCAGAGATGGAGGGAAAACAAACAGATCCAGAGAGAGAGGGACAAGAAACAGATCCAGAGAGGGAGGGACAACAAACAGATCCAGAGAGGGAGGGACAACAAACACATTCCGGACAGGGAGGGAAAACAAACAGATCAAGAGAGGGAGGGACAACAAACAGATCCACAGAGAGAGGGACAACAAACAGATCCAGGGAGAGAGGGACAACAAACAGATCCAGAGAGAGAGAGAGGGACAACAAACAGATCCAGAGCGGGACAACAAACAGATCCAGAGAGAGAGGGACAACAAACAGATCCAGAGAGGGAGGGACAACAAACAGATCCAGAGAGGGAGGGACAACAAACAGATCCAGAAAGAGGTGGGCACAACAAACAGATCCAGAGACGGAGGAACAACAAACAGATCCAGAGAGAGGTGGGGACAACAAACAGATCCAGAGAGGGAGGGACAACAAACAGATCCAGAGAGAGGTGGGGACAACAAACAGATCCAGAGAGGGAGGGACAACAAACAGATCCAGAGAGAGGTGGGGACAACAAACAGATCCAGAGAGAGAGGGACAACAAGCAGATCCAGAGAGAGAGGGACAACAAACATATCCAGAGAAGGAGGGACAACAAACAGAACCGTAGAGATGGGGACAACAAACAGATCCAGAGAGAGAGAGGGACAATAAACAGATCCAGAGAGAGCTGGGGACAACAAACAGATCCAGAGAGGTGGGGACAAAAAACAGATCCAGAGAGGAAGGGACAACAAACAGATCCAGAGAGGTGGGGACCACAAACGGATCCAGAGAGGTGTGGACAGCAAACAGATCCAGAGAGAGGTGGGGACAACAAACAGATCCAGAGAGGTGGGGACAACAAACAGATCCAGAGAGGTGGGGACAACAAACAGATCCAGAGAGGGAGGGACAACAAACACATTCCGGACAGGGAGGGACAACAAACAGATCCAGGGAGAGAGGGACAACAAACAGATTCAGAGAGGTGGGGACATCAAACAGATCCAGAGAGGGAGGGACAACAAACAGATCCAGAGAGAGAGGGACAACAAACAGATTCAGAGAGGGAGGGACAACAAACAGATCCAGAGAGGGAGGGACAACAAACACATTCCGGACAGGGAGGGACAACAAACAGATCCAGAGAGAGAGGGACAACAAACAGATTCAGAGAGGTGGGGAAAACAAACAGATCCAGAGAGGGAGGGACAACAAACAGATCCAGAGAGAGAGGGACAACAAACAGATTCAGAGAGGTGGGGACTACAAACAGATCCAGAGATGGAGGGACAACAAACAGATCCAGAGAGAGAGGGACAACAAACAGATCCAGAGAGGGACAACAAACAGATCCAGAGGGAGAGAGGGACAACAAACACATTCCGGACAGGGAGGGACAACAAACAGATCCAGAGAGAGAGAGGGACAACAAACAGATCCAGAGAGAGAGGGACAACAACCAGATTAGGACAGGGAGGGACAACAAACAGATTCAGACACGGAGGGACAACAAACAGATCCAGACAGGGAGGGACAACAAACAGATTCAGAGAGGTGGGGACAACAAACAGATCCTTAGAGAGGGACAACAAACAGATCCAGAGAGAGAGGGACAACAAACAGATCCAGAGAGAGAGGGACAACAAACAGATCCAGAGAGAGAGAGAGAGGGACAACAAACAGATCCAGAGAGGGATTACAAACATATCCAGAAAGAGAGGGACAACAAACAGATCCAGAGAGGGAGGGACAACAAACAGATCCAGAGAGGGAGGGACAACAAACAGATCCAGAGAGAGAGGGACAACAAACAGATCCAGAGAGAGAGGGACAACAAACAGATCCAGGGAGAGAGGGACAACAAACAGATCCAGAGAGAGATTGAGGGACAACAAACAGATCCAGAGAGGGACAACAAACAGATCCAGAGAGAGAGGGACAACAAACAGATCCAGAGAGGGACGGACAACAAACAGATCCAGAGAGGGAGGGACAACAAACAGATCCAGAAAGAGGTGGGCACAACAAACAGATTCAGAGACGGAGGAACAACAAACAGATCCAGAGAGAGGTGTGGACAACAAACAGATCCAGAGAGGGAGGGACAACAAACAGATCCAGAGAGAGAGGGACAACAAACAGATCCAGAGAGAGAGGGACAACAAACAGATCCAGAGAGAGAGAGGGACAACAAACACATTCCGGACAGGGAGGGACAACAAACAGATCCAGAGAGAGAGAGGGACAACAAACAGATCCAGAGAGAGAGGGACAACAACCAGATCAGGACAGGGAGGGACAACAAACAGATTCAGACACGGAGGGACAACAAACAGATCCAGACAGGGAGGGACAACAAATAGATTCAGAGAGGTGGGGACAACAAACAGATCCTTAGAGAGGGACAACAAACAGATCCAGAGAGAGAGGGACAACAAACAGATCCAGAGAGACAGGGACAACAAACAGATCCAGAGAGAGAGAGAGAGGGACAACAAACAGATCCAGAGAGGGATTACAAACAGATCCAGAAAGAGAGGGACAACAAACAGATCCAGAGAGGGAGGGACAACAAACAGATCCAGAGAGGGAGGGACAACAAACAGATCCAGAGAGAGAGGGACAACAAACAGATCCAGAGAGAGAGGGACAACAAACAGATCCAGGGAGAGAGGGACAACAAACAGATCCAGAGAGAGAGAGAGGGACAACAAACAGATCCAGAGAGGGACAACAAACAGATCCAGAGAGAGAGGGACAACAAACAGATCCAGAGAGGGACGGACAACAAACAGATCCAGAGAGGGAGGGACAACAAACAGATCCAGAAAGAGGTGGGCACAAAAAACAGATTCAGAGACGGAGGAACAACAAACAGATCCAGAGAGAGGTGGGGACAACAAACAGATCCAGAGAGGGAGGGACAACAAACAGATCCAGAGAGAGAGGGACAACAAACAGATCCAGAGAGAGAGGGACAACAAACAGATCCAGAGAGAGAGAGGGACAACAAACACATTCCGGACAGGGAGGGACAACAAACAGATCCAGAGAGAGAGAGGGACAACAAACAGATCCAGAGAGAGAGGGACAACAACCAGATCAGGACAGGGAGGGACAACAAACAGATTCAGACACGGAGGGACAACAAACAGATCCAGACAGGGAGGGACAACAAACAGATTCAGAGAGGTGGGGACAACAAACAGATCCTTAGAGAGGGACAACAAACAGATCCAGAGAGAGAGGGACAACAAACAGATCCAGAGAGAGAGGGACAACAAACAGATCCAGAGAGAGAGAGAGAGGGACAACAAACAGATCCAGAGAGGGATTACAAACATATCCAGAAAGAGAGGGACAACAAACAGATCCAGAGAGGGAGGGACAACAAACAGATCCAGAGAGGGAGGGACAACAAACAGATCCAGAGAGAGAGGGACAACAAACAGATCCAGAGAGAGAGGGACAACAAACAGATCCAGGGAGAGAGGGACAACAAACAGATCCAGAGAGAGAGAGAGGGACAACAAACAGATCCAGAGAGGGACAACAAACAGATCCAGAGAGAGAGGGACAACAAACAGATCCAGAGAGGGACGGACAACAAACAGATCCAGAGAGGGAGGGACAACAAACAGATCCAGAAAGAGGTGGGCACAACAAACAGATTCAGAGACGGAGGAACAACAAACAGATCCAGAGAGAGGTGGGGACAACAAACAGATCCAGAGAGGGAGGGACAACAAACAGATCCAGAGAGAGGTGGGGAAAACAAACAGATCCAGAGAGAGGGACAACAAGCAGATCCAGAGAGAGAGGGACAACAAACATATCCAGAGAAGGAGGGACAACAAACAGATCCAGAGAGATGGGGACAACAAACAGATCCAAAGGGAGAGAGAGGGACAATAAACAGATCCAGAGAGAGGTGGGGACAACAAACAGATCCAGAGTTGTTTGGACCACAAACGGATCCAGAGAGGTGTGGGCAGCAAACAGATCCAGAGAGAGAGAGGGACAACAAACACATTCCGGACAGGGAGGGACAACAAACAGATCCAGAGAGAGAGAGGGACAACAAACAGATCCAGAGAGAGAGGGACAACAACCAGATCAGGACAGGGAGGGACAACAAACAGATTCAGACACGGAGGGACAACAAACAGATCCAGACAGGGAGGGACAACAAATAGATTCAGAGAGGTGGGGACAACAAACAGATCCTTAGAGAGGGACAACAAACAGATCCAGAGAGAGAGGGACAACAAACAGATCCAGAGAGACAGGGACAACAAACAGATCCAGAGAGAGAGAGAGAGGGACAACAAACAGATCCAGAGAGGGATTACAAACAGATCCAGAAAGAGAGGGACAACAAACAGATCCAGAGAGGGAGGGACAACAAACAGATCCAGAGAGGAAGAGACAACAAACAGATCCAGAGAGAGAGGGACAACAAACAGATCCAGAGAGAGAGGGACAACAAACAGATCCAGAGAGGGACGGACAACAAACAGATCCAGAGAGGGAGGGACAACAAACAGATCCAGAAAGAGGTGGGCACAACAAACAGATTCAGAGACGGAAGAACAACAAACAGATCCAGAGAGAGGTGGGGACAACAAACAGATCCAGAGAGGGAGGGACAACAAACAGATCCAGAGAGAGGTGGGGAAAACAAACAGATCCAGAGAGAGGGACAACAAGCAGATCCAGAGAGAGAGGGACAACAAACATATCCAGAGAAGGAGGGACAACAAACAGATCCAGAGAGATGTGGACAACAAACAGATCCAAAGGGAGAGAGAGGGACAATAAACAGATCCAGAGAGAGGTGGGGACAACAAACAGATCCAGAGTGGTTTGGACCACAAACGGATCCAGAGAGGTGTGGACAGCAAACAGATCCAGAGAGAGAGGGACAACAAACAGATCCAGAGAGGTGGGGACAACAAACAGATCCAGAGAGGTGGGGACAACAAACAGATCCAGAGAGGGAGGGACAACAAACAGATCCAGAGAGGGAGGGACAACAAACAGATCCAGAGAGAGAGGGACAACAAACAGATCCAGAGAGAGAGGGACAACAAACAGATCCAGGGAGAGAGGGACAACAAACAGATCCAGAGAGAGAGAGAGGGACAACAAACAGATCCAGAGAGGGACAACAAACAGATCCAGAGAGAGAGGGACAACAAACAGATCCAGAGAGGGACGGACAACAAACAGATCCAGAGAGGGAGGGACAACAAACAGATCCAGAAAGAGGTGGGCACAACAAACAGATTCAGAGACGGAGGAACAACAAACAGATCCAGAGAGAGGTGGGGACAACAAACAGATCCAGAGAGGGAGGGACAACAAACAGATCCAGAGAGAGAGGGACAACAAACAGATCCAGAGAGAGAGGGACAACAAACAGATCCAGAGAGAGAGAGGGACAACAAACACATTCCGGACAGGGAGGGACAACAAACAGATCCAGAGAGAGAGAGGGACAACAAACAGATCCAGAGAGAGAGGGACAACAACCAGATCAGGACAGGGAGGGACAACAAACAGATTCAGACACGGAGGGACAACAAACAGATCCAGACAGGGAGGGACAACAAATAGATTCAGAGAGGTGGGGACAACAAACAGATCCTTAGAGAGGGACAACAAACAGATCCAGAGAGAGAGGGACAACAAACAGATCCAGAGAGACAGGGACAACAAACAGATCCAGAGAGAGAGAGAGAGGGACAACAAACAGATCCAGAGAGGGATTACAAACAGATCCAGAAAGAGAGGGACAACAAACAGATCCAGAGAGGGAGGGACAACAAACAGATCCAGAGAGGAAGGGACAACAAACAGATCCAGAGAGAGAGGGACAACAAACAGATCCAGAGAGAGAGGGACAACAAACAGATCCAGAGAGGGACAACAAACAGATCCAGAGAGAGAGGGACAACAAACAGATCCAGAGAGGGACGGACAACAAACAGATCCAGAGAGGGAGGGACAACAAACAGATCCAGAAAGAGGTGGGCACAAAAAACAGATTCAGAGACGGAGGAACAACAAACAGATCCAGAGAGAGGTGGGGACAACAAACAGATCCAGAGAGGGAGGGACAACAAACAGATCCAGAGAGAGAGGGACAACAAACAGATCCAGAGAGAGAGGGACAACAAACAGATCCAGAGAGAGAGAGGGACAACAAACACATTCCGGACAGGGAGGGACAACAAACAGATCCAGAGAGAGAGAGGGACAACAAACAGATCCAGAGAGAGAGGGACAACAACCAGATCAGGACAGGGAGGGACAACAAACAGATTCAGACACGGAGGGACAACAAACAGATCCAGACAGGGAGGGACAACAAACAGATTCAGAGAGGTGGGGACAACAAACAGATCCTTAGAGAGGGACAACAAACAGATCCAGAGAGAGAGGGACAACAAACAGATCCAGAGAGACAGGGACAACAAACAGATCCAGAGAGAGAGAGAGAGGGACAACAAACAGATCCAGAGAGGGATTACAAACAGATCCAGAAAGAGAGGGACAACAAACAGATCCAGAGAGGGAGGGACAACAAACAGATCCAGAGAGGGAGGGACAACAAACAGATCCAGAGAGAGAGGGACAACAAACAGATCCAGAGAGAGAGGGACAACAAACAGATCCAGGGAGAGAGGGACAACAAACAGATCCAGAGAGGGACAACAAACAGATCCAGAGAGAGAGGGACAACAAACAGATCCAGAGAGGGACGGACAACAAACAGATCCAGAGAGGGAGGGACAACAAACAGATCCAGAAAGAGGTGGGCACAACAAACAGATTCAGAGACGGAGGAACAACAAACAGATCCAGAGAGAGGTGGGGACAACAAACAGATCCAGAGAGGGAGGGACAACAAACAGATCCAGAGAGAGGTGGGGAAAACAAACAGATCCAGAGAGAGGGACAACAAGCAGATCCAGAGAGAGAGGGACAACAAACATATCCAGAGAAGGAGGGACAACAAACAGATCCAGAGAGATGGGGACAACAAACAGATCCAAAGGGAGAGAGAGGGACAATAAACAGATCCAGAGAGAGGTGGGGACAACAAACAGATCCAGAGTTGTTTGGACCACAAACGGATCCAGAGAGGTGTGGACAGCAAACAGATCCAGAGAGAGAGAGGGACAACAAACACATTCCGGACAGGGAGGGACAACAAACAGATCCAGAGAGAGAGAGGGACAACAAACAGATCCAGAGAGAGAGGGACAACAACCAGACCAGGACAGGGAGGGACAACAAACAGATTCAGACACGGAGGGACAACAAACAGATCCAGACAGGGAGGGACAACAAACAGATTAAGAGAGGTGGGGACAACAAACAGATCCTTAGAGAGGGACAACAAACAGATCCAGAGAGAGAGGGACAACAAACAGATCCAGAGAGAGAGAGAGAGGGACAACAAACAGATCCAGAGAGGGATTACAAACAGATCCAGAAAGAGAGGGACAACAAACAGATCCAGAGAGGGAGGGACAACAAACAGATCCAGAGAGGGAGGGACAACAAACAGATCCAGAGAGAGAGGGACAACAAACAGATCCAGAGAGAGAGGGACAACAAACAGATCCAGGGAGAGAGGGACAACAAACAGATCCAGAGAGAGAGAGAGGGACAACAAACAGATCCAGAGAGGGACAACAAACAGATCCAGAGAGAGAGGGACAACAAACAGATCCAGAGAGGGACGGACAACAAACAGATCCAGAGAGGGAGGGACAACAAACAGATCCAGAAAGAGGTGGGCACAACAAACAGATTCAGAGACGGAAGAACAACAAACAGATCCAGAGAGAGGTGGGGACAACAAACAGATCCAGAGAGGGAGGGACAACAAACAGATCCAGAGAGAGGTGGGGAAAACAAACAGATCCAGAGAGAGGGAAAACAAGCAGATCCAGAGAGAGAGGGACAACAAACATATCCAGAGAAGGAGGGACAACAAACAGATCCAGAGAGATGGGGACAACAAACAGATCCAAAGGGAGAGAGAGGGACAATAAACAGATCCAGAGAGAGGTGGGGACAACAAACAGATCCAGAGTGGTTTGGACCACAAACGGATCCAGAGAGGTGTGGACAGCAAACAGATCCAGAGAGAGAGGGACAACAAACAGATCCAGAGAGGTGGGGACAACAAACAGATCCAGAGAGGTGGGGACAACAAACAGATCCAGAGAGGGAGGGACAACAAACACATTCCGGACAGGGAGGGACAACAAACAGATCCAGAGAAGTAGGGACAACAAACAGATCCAGAGAGTGAGGGAAAACAAACAGATCCAGAGAGAGAGGGACAACAAACAGATCCAGAGAGAGAGGGACAACAAACAGATCCAGAGAGAGAGGGACAACAAACAGATCCAGAGAGGGTGGGACAACAAACAGATCCAGAGAGGGAGGGACAACAAACAGATCCAGAGAGAGAGGGACAACGAACAGATCCAGAGAGAGAGGGACAACAAACAGATCCAGGGAGAGAGGGACAAAAAACAGATCCAGAGAGAGAGAGGGACAACAAACAGATCCAGAGAGGGACAACAAACAGATCCAGAGAGAGAGGGACAACAAACAGATCCAGAGAGGGAGGGACAACAAACAGATCCAGAGAGGGAGGGACAACAAACAGATCCAGAAAGAGGTGGGCACAACAAACAGATCCAGAGACGAAGGAACAACAAACAGATCCAGAGAGAGGTGGGGACAACAAACAGATCCAGAGAGGGAGGGACAACAAACAGATCCAGAGAGAGGTGGGGACAACAAACAGATCCAGAGAGAGAGGGACAACAAGCAGATCCAGAGAGAGAGGGACAACAAACAGATCCAGAGAGGTGGGGACAACAAACAGATCCAGAGAGATGGGGACAACAAACAGATCCAGAGAGGGAGGGACAACAAACAGATCCAGGGAGGGAGGGACAACAAACAGATCCAGAGAGAGAGGGACAACAAACAGATCCAGAGAGAGAGGGACAACAAACAGATCCAGAGAGAGAGAGAGGGACAACAAACAGATCCAGAGAGGGACAACAAACAGATCCAGAGAGAGAGGGACAACAAACAGATCCAGAGAGGGAGGGACAACAAACAGATAGAGAGAGGGAGGGACAACAAACAGATCCAGAGAGAGGTGGGCACAATAAACAGATCCAGAGACGGAGGAACAACAAACAGATCCAGAGAGGAAGGGACAACAAACAGATCCAGAGAGGTGGGGACCACAAACGGATCCAGAGAGGTGTGGACAGCAAACAGATCCAGAGAGAGGTGGGGACAACAAACAGATCCAGAGAGGTGGGGACAACAAACAGATCCAGAGAGGTGGGGACAACAAACAGATCCAGAGAGAGAGGGACAACAAACAGATCCAGAGAGGGAGGGACTACAAACAGATCCAGAGAGGGATGGACAACAAACAGATCCAGAGAGGGACAACAAACAGATCCAGAGAGAGAGAGGGACAACAAACACATTCCGGACAGGGAGGGACAACAAACAGATCCAGAGAGAGAGGGACAACAAACAGATCCAGAGAGAGAGGGACAACAAACAGATCCAGACAGGGAGGGACAACAAACAGATTCAGACACGGAGGGACAACAAACAGATCCAGACAGGGAGGGACAACAAACAGATTCAGAGAGGTGGGGACAACAAACATATCCTTAGAGAGGGACAACAAACAGATCCAGAGAGAGAGGGACAACAAACAGATCCAGAGAGAGAGGGACAACAAACAGATCCAGAGAGAGAGAGAGGGAAAACAAACAGATCCAGAGAGGGACAACAAACAGATCCATAAAGAGAGGGACAACAAACAGATCCAGAGAGGGAGGGACAACAAACAGATCCAGAGAGGGAAGGACAACAAACAGATCCAGAGAGAGAGGGACAACAAACAGATCCAGAGAGGGAGGTACAACAAACAGATCCAGAGAGGGAGGGACAACAAACAGATCCAGAGAGAGGTGGGCACAACAAACAGATCCAGAGACGGAGGAACAACAAACAGATCCAGAGAGAGGTGGGGACAACAAACAGATCCAGAGAGGGAGGGACAACAAACAGATCCAGAGAGAGGTGGGGACAACAAACAGATCCAGAGAGAGAGGGACAACAAGCAGATCCAGAGAGAGAGGGACAACAAACATATCCAGAGAAGGAGGGACAACAAACAGATCCGTAGAGATGGGGACAACAAACAGATCCAGAGAGAGAGAGGGACAATAAACAGATCCAGAGAGAGGTGGGGACAACAAACAGATCCAGAGAGGTGGGGACAAAAAACAGATCCAGATAGGAAGGGACAACAAACAGATCCAGAGAGGTGGGGACCACAAACGGATCCAGACAGGTGTGGACAGCAAACAGATCCAGAGAGAGGTGGGGACAACAAACAGATCCAGAGAGGTGGGGACAACAAAAAGATCCAGAGAGGTGGGGACAACAAACAGATCCAGAGAGGGAGGGACAACAAACACATTCCGGACAGTGTGGGACAACAAACAGATCCAGGGAGAGAGGAACAACAAACAGATTCAGAGAGGTGGGGACTTCAAACAGATCCAGAGAGGGAGGGACAACAAACAGATCCAGAGAGAGAGGGACAACAAACAGATTCAGAGAGGTCTGGACAACAAACAGATCCAGAGATGGAGGGACAACAAACAGATCCAGAGAGAGAGGGACAACAAACAGATCCAGAGAGAGAGAGAGGGACAACAAACAGATCCAGAGAGGGAGGGACAACAAACACATTCCGGACAGGGAGGGACAACAAACAGATCCAGAGAGAGAGGGACAACAAACAGATTCAGAGAGGTGGGGAAAACAAACAGATCCAGAGAGGGAGGGACAACAAACAGATCCAGAGAGAGAGGGACAACAAACAGATTCAGAGAGGTGGGGACTACAAACAGATCCAGAGATGGAGGGACAACAAACAGATCCAGAGAGAGAGGGACAACAAACAGATCCAGAGAGGGACAACAAACAGATCCATAGAGAGAGAGGGACAACAAACAGATCCAGAGAGAGAGGGACAACAAACAGATCCAGAGAGAGAGGGACAACAAACAGATTCAGAGAGGTGGGGACTACAAACAGATCCAGAGATGGAGGGACAACAAACATATCCAGAGAAGGAGGGACAACAAACAGATCCGTAGAGATGGGGACAACAAACAGATCCAGAGAGAGAGAGGGACAATAAACAGATCCAGAGAGAGGTGGGGACAACAAACAGATCCAGAGAGGTGGGGACAAAAAACAGATCCAGAGAGGAAGGGACAACAAACAGATCCAGAGAGGTGGGGACCACAAACGGATCCAGACAGGTGTGGACAGCAAACAGATCCAGAGAGAGGTGGGGACAACAAACAGATCCAGAGAGGTGGGGACAACAAAAAGATCCAGAGAGGTGGGGACAACAAACAGATCCAGAGAGGGAGGGACAACAAACACATTCCGGACAGTGTGGGACAACAAACAGATCCAGGGAGAGAGGAACAACAAACAGATTCAGAGAGGTGGGGACTTCAAACAGATCCAGAGAGGGAGGGACAACAAACAGATCCAGAGAGAGAGGGACAACAAACAGATTCAGAGAGGTCTGGACAACAAACAGATCCAGAGATGGAGGGACAACAAACAGATCCAGAGAGAGAGGGACAACAAACAGATCCAGAGAGAGAGAGAGGGACAACAAACACATTCCGGACAGGGAGGGACAACAAACAGATCCAGAGAGAGAGGGACAACAAACAGATTCAGAGAGGTGGGGAAAACAAACAGATCCAGAGAGGGAGGGACAACAAACAGATCCAGAGAGAGAGGGACAACAAACAGATTCAGAGAGGTGGGGACTACAAACAGATCCAGAGATGGAGGGACAACAAACAGATCCAGAGAGAGAGGGACAACAAACAGATCCAGAGAGGGACAACAAACAGATCCATAGAGAGAGAGGGACAACAAACAGATCCAGAGAGAGAGGGACAACAAACAGATCCAGAGAGAGAGGGACAACAAACAGATTCAGAGAGGTGGGGACTACAAACAGATCCAGAGATGGAGGGACAACAAACAGATCCAGAGAGAGAGGGACAACAAACAGATCCAGAGAGGGACAACAAACAGATCCATAGAGAGAGAGGGACAACAAACAGATCCAGAGAGGTGGGGACTACAAACAGATCCAGAGATGGAGGGACAACAAACAGAGCCAGAGAGAGAGGGACAACACACAGATCCAGAGAGGGACAACAAACAGATCCATAGAGAGAGAGGGACAACAAACAGATCCAGAGAGAGAGGGACAACAAACAGATCCAGACAGGGAGGGACAACAAACAGATTCAGACACGGAGGGACAACAAACAGATCCAGGCAGGGAGGGACAATAAAGAGATTCAGAGAGGTGGGGACAACAAACAGATCCTTAGAGAGGGACAACAAACAGATCCAGAGAGAGAGGGACAACAAACAGATCCAGAGAGAGAGGGACAACAAACAGATCCAGAGAGAGAGGGACAACAAACAGATCCAGACAGGGAGGGACAACAAACAGATTCATACACGGAGGGACAACAAACAGATCCAGACAGGGAGGGACAACAAAGAGATTCAGAGCGGTGGGGACAACAAACAGATCCTTAGAGAGGGACAACAAACAGATACAGAGAGAGAGGGACAACAAACAGATCCAGAGAGAGAGGGACAACAAACAGATCCAGAGAGGGAGGGACAACAAACAGATCCAGAGAGGGAGGGACAACAAACAGATCCAGAGAGAGAGGGACAACAAACAGATCCAGAGAGAGAGGGACAACAAACAGATCCAGAGAGAGAGAGAGGGACAACAAACAGATCCAGAGAGGGACAACAAACAGATCCAGAGAGAGAGGGACAACAAACAGATCCAGAGAGGGAGGGACAACAAACAGATCCAGAGAGGGAGGGACAACAAACAGATCCAGAGAGAGGTGGGCACAACAAACAGATCCAGAGACGGAGGAACAACAAACAGATCCAGAGAGGAAGGGACAACAAACAGATCCAGAGAGGTGGGGACCACAAACGGATCCAGAGAGGTGTGGACAGCAAACAGATCCAGAGAGAGGTGGGGACAACAAACAGATCCAGAGAGGTGGGGACAACAAACAGATCCAGAGAGGTGGGGACAACAAACAGATCCAGAGAGAGAGGGACAACAAACAGATCCAGACAGGGAGGGACAACAAACAGATTCATACACGGAGGGACAACAAACAGATCCAGACAGGGAGGGACAACAAAGAGATTCAGAGCGGTGGGGACAACAAACAGATCCTTAGAGAGGGACAACAAACAGATCCAGAGAGAGAGGGACAACAAACAGATCCAGAGAGAGAGGGACAACAAACAGATCCAGAGAGGGAGGGACAACAAACAGATCCAGAGAGGGAGGGACAACAAACAGATCCAGAGAGAGAGGGACAACAAACAGATCCAGAGAGAGAGGGACAACAAACAGATCCAGAGAGAGAGAGAGAGGGACAACAAACAGATCCAGAGAGGGACAATAAACAGATCCAGAGAGAGAGGGACAACAAACAGATCCAGAGAGGGAGGGACAACAAACAGATCCAGACAGGGAGGGACAACAAACAGATTCAGACACGGAGGGACAACAAACAGATCCAGACAGGGAGGGACAACAAAGAGATTCAGAGAGGTGGGGACAACAAACAGATCCTTAGAGAGGGACAACAAACAGATCCAGAGAGAGAGGGACAACAAACAGATCCAGAGAGAGAGGGACAACAAACAGATCCAGACAGGGAGGGACAACAAACAGATTCATACACGGAGGGACAACAAACAGATCCAGACAGGGAGGGACAACAAAGAGATTCAGAGCGGTGGGGACAACAAACAGATCCTTAGAGAGGGACAACAAACAGATCCAGAGAGAGAGGGACAACAAACAGATCCAGAGAGAGAGGGACAACAAACAGATCCAGAGAGGGAGGGACAACAAACAGATCCAGAGAGGGAGGGACAACAAACAGATCCAGAGAGAGAGGGACAACAAACAGATCCAGAGAGAGAGGGACAACAAACAGATCCAGAGAGAGAGAGAGGGACAACAAACAGATCCAGAGAGGGACAACAAACAGATCCAGAGAGAGAGGGACAACAAACAGATCCAGAGAGGGAGGGACAACAAACAGATCCAGAGAGGGAGGGACAACAAACAGATCCAGAGAGATGTGGGCACAACAAACAGATCCAGAGACGGAGGAACAACAAACAGATCCAGAGAGGAAGGGACAACAAACAGATCCAGAGAGGTGGGGACCACAAACGGATCCAGAGAGGTGTGGACAGCAAACAGATCCAGAGAGAGGTGGGGACAACAAACAGATCCAGAGAGGTGGGGACAACAAACAGATCCAGAGAGGTGGGGACAACAAACAGATCCAGAGAGAGAGGGACAACAAACAGATCCAGACAGGGAGGGACAACAAACAGATTCATACACGGAGGGACAACAAACAGATCCAGAGAGGGAGGGACAACAAAGAGATTCAGAGCGGTGGGGACAACAAACAGATCCTTAGAGAGGGACAACAAACAGATCCAGAGAGAGAGGGACAACAAACAGATCCAGAGAGAGAGGGACAACAAACAGATCCAGAGAGGGAGGGACAACAAACAGATCCAGAGAGGGAGGGACAACAAACAGATCCAGAGAGAGAGGGACAACAAACAGATCCAGAGAGAGAGGGACAACAAACAGATCCAGAGAGGGAGGGACAACAAACAGATCCAGAGAGGGAGGGACAACAAACAGATCCAGAGAGAGGTGGGCACAACAAACAGATCCAGAGACGGAGGAACAACAAACAGATCCAGAGAGGAAGGGACAACAAACAGATCCAGAGAGGTGGGGACCACAAACGGATCCAGAGAGGTGTGGACAGCAAACAGATCCAGAGAGAGGTGGGGACAACAAACAGATCCAGAGAGAGAGGGACAACAAGCAGATCCAGAGAGAGAGGGACAACAAACATATCCAGAGAAGGAGGGACAACAAACAGATCCGTAGAGATGGGGACAACAAACAGATCCAGAGAGAGAGAGGGACAATAAACAGATCCAGAGAGAGGTGGTGACAACAAACAGATCCAGAGAGGTGGGGACAAAAAACAGATCCAGAGAGGAAGGGACAACAAACAGATCCAGAGAGGTGGGGACCACAAACGGATCCAGACAGGTGTGGACAGCAAACAGATCCAGAGAGAGGTGGGGACAACAAACAGATCCAGAGAGGTGGGGACAACAAACAGATCCAGAGAGGTGGGGACAACAAACAGATCCAGAGAGGGAGGGACAACAAACACATTCCGGACAGGGAGGGACAACAAACAGATCCAGGGAGAGAGGGACAACAAACAGATTCAGAGAGGTGGGGACTTCAAACAGATCCAGAGAGGGAGGGACAACAAACAGATCCAGAGAGAGAGGGACAACAAACAGATTCAGAGAGGTCTGGACTACAAACAGATCCAGAGATGGAGGGACAAAAAACAGATCCAGAGAGAGAGGGACAACAAACAGATCCAGAGAGGGAGGGACAACAAACAGATCCAGAGAGGGAGGGACAACAAACACATTCCGGACAGGGAGGGACAACAAACAGATCCAGAGAGAGAGGGACAACAAACAGATTCAGAGAGGTGGGGAAAACAAACAGATCCAGAGAGGGAGGGACAACAAACAGATCCAGAGAGAGAGGGACAACAAACAGATCCAGAGAGGGACAACAAACAGATCCAGAGAGAGAGAGGGACAACAAACACATTCCGGACAGGGAGGGACAACAAACAGATCCAGAGAGAGAGGGACAACAAACAGATCCAGAGAGAGAGGGACAACAAACAGATCCAGACAGGGAGGAACAACAAACAGATTCAGACACGGAGGGACAACAAACAGATCCAGACAGGGAGGGACAACAAACAGATTCAGAGAGGTGGGGACAACAAACAGATCCTTAGAGAGGGACAACAAACAGATACAGAGAGAGAGGGACAACAAACAGATCCAGAGAGAGAGGGACAACAAACAGATCCAGAGAGAGAGAGAGGGACAACAAACAGATCCAGAGAGGGACAACAAACAGATCCATAAAGAGAGGGACAACAAACAGATCCAGAGAGGGAGGGACAACAAACAGATCCAGAGAGGGAGGGACAACAAACAGATCCAGAGAGAGAGGGACAACAAACAGATCCAGATAGAGAGGGACAACAAACAGATCCAGAGAGAGAGTGACAACAAACAAATCCAGTTAGAGAGAGAGGGACAACAAACAGATCCAGAGAGGGACAACAAACAGATCCAGAGAGAGAGGGACAACAAACAGATCCAGAGAGGGAGGTACAACAAACAGATCCAGAGAGGGAGGGACAACAAACAGATCCAGAGAGAGGTGGGCACAACAAACAGATCCAGAGACGGAGGAACAACAAACAGATCCAGAGAGAGGTGGGGACAACAAACAGATCCAGAGAGGGAGGGACAACAAACAGATCCAGAGAGAGGTGGGGACAACAAACAGATCCAGAGAGAGAGGGACAACAAGCAGATCCAGAGAGAGAGGGACAACAAACATATCCAGAGAAGGAGGGACAACAAACAGATCCGTAGAGATGGGGACAACAAACAGATCCAGAGAGAGAGAGGGACAATAAACAGATCCAGAGAGAGGTGGGGACAACAAACAGATCCAGAGAGAGAGGGACAACAAGCAGATCCAGAGAGAGAGGGACAACAAACATATCCAGAGAAGGAGGGACAACAAACAGATCCGTAGAGATGGGGACAACAAACAGATCCAGAGAGAGAGAGGGACAATAAACAGATCCAGAGAGAGGTGGGGACAACAAACAGATCCAGAGAGGTGGGGACAAAAAACAGATCCAGAGAGGAAGGGACAACAAACAGATCCAGAGAGGTGGGGACCACAAACGGATCCAGACAGGTGTGGACAGCAAACAGATCCAGAGAGAGGTGGGGACAACAAACAGATCCAGAGAGGTGGGGACAACAAACAGATCCAGAGAGGTGGGGACAACAAACAGATCCAGAGAGGGAGGGACAACAAACACATTCCGGACAGGGAGGGACAACAAACAGATCCAGGGAGAGACGGACAACAAACAGATTCAGAGAGGTGGGGACTTCAAACAGATCCAGAGAGGGAGGGACAACAAACAGATCCAGAGAGAGAGGGACAACAAACAGATTCAGAGAGGTCTGGACTACAAACAGATCCAGAGATGGAGGGACAACAAACAGATCCAGAGAGAGAGGGACAACAAACAGATCCAGAGAGGGAGGGACAACAAACAGATCCAGAGAGGGAGGGACAACAAACAGATTCAGACATGGAGGGACAACAAACAGATCCAGAGAGAGAGAGGGAAAACAAACACATTCCGGACAGGGAGGGACAACAAACAGATCCAGAGAGAGAGGGACAACAAACAGATCCAGAGAGAGAGGGACAACAAACAGATCCAGACAGGGAGGGACAACAAACAGATTCAGACACGGAGGGACAACAAACAGATCCAGACAGGGAGGGACAACAAACAGATTCAGAGAGGTGGGGACAACAAACAGATCCTTAGAGAGGGACAACAAACAGATCCAGAGAGAGAGGGACAACAAACAGATCCAGAGAGAGAGGGACAACAAACAGATCCAGAGAGAGAGAGAGGGACAACAAACAGATCCATAGAGGGACAACAAACAGATCCAGAAAGAGAGGGACAACAAACAGATCCAGAGAGGGAAGGACAACAAACAGATCCAGAGAGGGAGGGACAACAAACAGATCCAGAGAGAGAGGGACAACAAACAGATCCAGAGAGAGAGGGACAACAAACAGATCCAGGGAGAGAGGGACAACAAACAGATCCAGAGAGAGAGAGAGGGACAACAAACAGATCCAGAGAGGGACAACAAACAGATCAAGAGAGAGAGAGGGACAACAAACAGATCCAGAGAGGGAGGGACAACAAACAGATCCAGAGAGGGAGGGACAACAAACAGATCCAGAAAGAGGTGGGCACAACAAACAGATCCAGAGACGGAGGAACAACAAACAGATCCAGAGAGAGGTGGGGACAACAAACAGATCCAGAGAGGGAGGGACAACAAACAGATCCAGAGAGAGGTGGGGACAACAAACAGATCCAGAGAGAGAGGGACAACAAGCAGATCCAGAGAGAGAGGGACAACAAACATATCCAGAGAAGGAGGGACAACAAACAGATCCGTAGAGATGGGGACAAGAAACAGATCCAGAGAGAGAGAGGGACAATAAACAGATCCAGAGAGAGGTGGTGACAACAAACAGATCCAGAGAGGTGGGGACAAAAAACAGATCCAGAGAGGAAGGGACAACAAACAGATCCAGAGAGAGGTGGGGACAACAAACAGATCCAGAGAGGTGGGGACAACAAACAGATCCAGAGAGGTGGGGACAACAAACAGATCCAGAGAGGGAGGGACAACAAACACATTCCGGACAGGGAGGGACAACAAACAGATCCAGGGAGAGAGGGACAACAAACAGATTCAGAGAGGTGGGGACTTCAAACAGATCCAGAGAGGGAGGGACAACAAACAGATCCAGAGAGAGAGGGAGAACAAACAGATTCAGAGAGGTCTGGACTACAAACAGATCCAGAGATGGAGGGACAAAAAACAGATCCAGAGAGAGAGGGACAACAAACAGATCCAGAGAGGGAGGGACAACAAACAGATCCAGAGAGGGAGGGACAACAAACACATTCCGGACAGGGAGGGACAACAAACAGATCCAGAGAGAGAGGGACAACAAACAGATTCAGAGAGGTGGGGAAAACAAACAGATCCAGAGATGGAGGGACAACAAACAGATCCAGAGAGAGAGGGACAACAAACAGATCCAGAGAGGGACAACAAACAGATCCAGAGAGAGAGAGGGACAACAAACACATTCCGGACAGGGAGGGACAACAAACAGATCCAGAGAGAGAGGGACAACAAACAGATCCAGAGAGAGAGGGACAACAAACAGATCCAGACAGGGAGGAACAACAAACAGATTCAGACACGGAGGGACAACAAACAGATCCAGACAGGGAGGGACAACAAACAGATTCAGAGAGGTGGGGACAACAAACAGATCCTTAGAGAGGGACAACAAACAGATCCAGAGAGAGAGGGACAACAAACAGATCCAGAGAGAGAGGGACAACAAACAGATCCAGAGAGAGAGAGAGGGACAACAAACAGATCCAGAGAGGGACAACAAACAGATCCATAAAGAGAGGGACAACAAACAGATCCAGAGAGGGAGGGACAACAAACAGATCCAGAGAGGGAGGGACAACAAACAGATCCAGAGAGAGAGGGACAACAAACAGATCCAGATAGAGAGAGACAACAAACAGATCCAGAGAGAGAGTGACAACAAACAAATCCAGTTAGAGAGAGAGGGACAACAAACAAATCCAGAGAGGGACAACAAACAGATCCAGAGAGAGAGGGACAACAAACAGATCCAGAGAGGGAGGTACAACAAACAGATCCAGAGAGGGAGGGACAACAAACAGATCCAGAGAGAGGTGGGCACAACAAACAGATCCAGAGACGGAGGAACAACAAACAGATCCAGAGAGAGGTGGGGACAACAAACAGATCCAGAGAGGGAGGGACAACAAACAGATCCAGAGAGAGGTGGGGACAACAAACAGATCCAGAAAGAGAGGGACAACAAGCAGATCCAGAGAGAGAGGGACAACAAACATATCCAGAGAAGGAGGGACAACAAACAGATCCGTAGAGATGGGGACAACAAACAGATCCAGAGAGAGAGAGGGACAATAAACAGATCCAGAGAGAGGTGGGGACAACAAACAGATCCAGAGAGGTGGGGACAAAAAAACAGATCCAGAGAGGAAGGGACAACAAACAGATCCAGAGAGGTGGGGACCACAAACGGATCCAGACAGGTGTGGACAGCAAACAGATCCAGAGAGAGGTGGGGACAACAAACAGATCCAGAGAGGTGGGGACAACAAACAGATCCAGAGAGGTGGGGACAACAAACAGATCCAGAGAGGGAGGGACAACAAACACATTCCGGACAGGGAGGGACAACAAACAGATCCAGGGAGAGACGGACAACAAACAGATTCAGAGAGGTGGGGACTTCAAACAGATCCAGAGAGGGAGGGACAACAAACAGATCCAGAGAGAGAGGGAGAACAAACAGATTCAGAGAGGTCTGGACTACAAACAGATCCAGAGATGGAGGGACAAAAAACAGATCCAGAGAGAGAGGGACAACAAACAGATCCAGAGAGGGAGGGACAACAAACAGATCCAGAGAGGGAGGGACAACAAACACATTCCGGACAGGGAGGGACAACAAACAGATCCAGAGAGAGAGGGACAACAAACAGATTCAGAGAGGTGGGGAAAACAAACAGATCCAGAGAGGGAGGGACAACAAACAGATCCAGAGAGAGAGGGACAACAAACAGATCCAGAGAGGGACAACAAACAGATCCAGAGAGAGAGAGGGACAACAAACACATTCCGGACAGGGAGGGACAACAAACAGATCCAGAGAGAGAGGGACAACAAACAGATCCAGAGAGAGAGGGACAACAAACAGATCCAGACAGGGAGGAACAACAAACAGATTCAGACACGGAGGGACAACAAACAGATCCAGACAGGGAGGGACAACAAACAGATTCAGAGAGGTGGGGACAACAAACAGATCCTTAGAGAGGGACAACAAACAGATCCAGAGAGAGAGGGACAACAAACAGATCCAGAGAGAGAGGGACAACAAACAGATCCAGAGAGAGAGAGAGGGACAACAAACAGATCCAGAGAGGGACAACAAACAGATCCATAAAGAGAGGGACAACAAACAGATCCAGAGAGGGAGGGACAACAAACAGATCCAGAGAGGGAGGGACAACAAACAGATCCAGAGAGAGAGGGACAACAAACAGATCCAGATAGAGAGAGACAACAAACAGATCCAGAGAGAGAGTGACAACAAACAAATCCAGTTAGAGAGAGAGGGACAACAAACAAATCCAGAGAGGGACAACAAACAGATCCAGAGAGAGAGGGACAACAAACAGATCCAGAGAGGGAGGTACAACAAACAGATCCAGAGAGGGAGGGACAACAAACAGATCCAGAGAGAGGTGGGCACAACAAACAGATCCAGAGACGGAGGAACAACAAACAGATCCAGAGAGAGGTGGGGACAACAAACAGATCCAGAGAGGGAGGGACAACAAACAGATCCAGAGAGAGGTGGGGACAACAAACAGATCCAGAAAGAGAGGGACAACAAGCAGATCCAGAGAGAGAGGGACAACAAACATATCCAGAGAAGGAGGGACAACAAACAGATCCGTAGAGATGGGGACAACAAACAGATCCAGAGAGAGAGAGGGACAATAAACAGATCCAGAGAGAGGTGGGGACAACAAACAGATCCAGAGAGGTGGGGACAAAAAAACAGATCCAGAGAGGAAGGGACAACAAACAGATCCAGAGAGGTGGGGACCACAAACGGATCCAGACAGGTGTGGACAGCAAACAGATCCAGAGAGAGGTGGGGACAACAAACAGATCCAGAGAGGTGGGGACAACAAACAGATCCAGAGAGGTGGGGACAACAAACAGATCCAGAGAGGGAGGGACAACAAACACATTCCGGACAGGGAGGGACAACAAACAGATCCAGGGAGAGACGGACAACAAACAGATTCAGAGAGGTGGGGACTTCAAACAGATCCAGGGAGGGAGGGACAACAAACAGATGCAGAGAGAGAGGGACAACAAACAGATTCAGAGAGGTCTGGACTACAAACAGATCCAGAGATGGAGGGACAACAAACAGATCCAGCGAGAGAGGGACAACAAACAGATCCAGAGAGGGAGGGACAACAAACAGATCCAGAGAGGGAGGGACAACAAACAGATTCAGACATGGAGGGACAACAAACAGATCCAGAGAGAGAGAGGGACAACAAACACATTCCGGACAGGGAGGGAAAACAAACAGATCCAGAGAGAGAGGGACAACAAACAGATCCAGAGAGAGAGGGACAACAAACAGATCCAGACAGGGAGGGACAACAAACAGATTCAGACACGGAGGGACAACAAACAGATCCAGACAGGGAGGGACAACAAACAGATTCAGAGAGGTGGGGACAACAAACAGATCCTTAGAGAGGGACAACAAACAGATCCAGAGAGAGAGGGACAACAAACAGATCCAGAGAGAGAGAGAGGGACAACAAACAGATCCATAGAGGGACAACAAACAGATCCAGAAAGAGAGGGACAACAAACAGATCCAGAGAGGGAAGGACAACAAACAGATCCAGAGAGGGAGGGACAACAAACAGATCCAGAGAGAGAGGGACAACAAACAGATCCAGAGAGAGAGGGACAACAAACAGATCCAGGGAGAGAGGGACAACAAACAGATCCAGAGAGAGAGAGAGGGACAACAAACAGATCCAGAGAGGGACAACAAACAGATCAAGAGAGAGAGAGGGACAACAAACAGATACAGAGAGGGAGGGACAACAAACAGATCCAGAGAGGGAGGGACAACAAACAGATCCAGAAAGAGGTGGGCACAACAAACAGATCCAGAGAGAGGTGGGGACAACAAACAGATCCAGACAGGGAGGGACAACAAACAGATTCAGAGAGGTGGGGACAACAAACAGATCCTTAGAGAGGGACAACAAACAGATCCAGAGAGAGAGGGACAACAAACAGATCCAGAGAGAGAGGGACAACAAACAGATCCAGAGAGAGAGAGAGGGACAACAAACAGATCCATAGAGGGACAACAAACAGATCCAGAAAGAAAGGGACAACAAACAGATCCAGAGAGGGAAGGACAACAAACAGATCCAGAGAGGGAGGGACAACAAACAGATCCAGAGAGAGAGGGACAACAAACAGATCCAGAGAGAGAGGGACAACAAACAGATCCAGGGAGAGAGGGACAACAAACAGATCCAGAGAGAGAGAGAGGGACAACAAACAGATCCAGAGAGGGACAACAAACAGATCAAGAGAGAGAGAGGGACAACAAACAGATCCAGAGAGGGAGGGACAACAAACAGATCCAGAGAGGGAGGGACAACAAACAGATCCAGAAAGAGGTGGGCACAACAAACAGATCCAGAGAGAGGTGGGGACAACAAACAGATCCAGACAGGGAGGGACAACAAACAGATTCAGAGAGGTGGGGACAACAAACAGATCCTTAGAGAGGGACAACAAACAGATCCAGAGAGAGAGGGACAACAAACAGATCCAGAGAGAGAGGGACAACAAACAGATCCAGAGAGAGAGAGAGGGACAACAAACAGATCCATAGAGGGACAACAAACAGATCCAGAAAGAAAGGGACAACAAACAGATCCAGAGAGGGAAGGACAACAAACAGATCCAGAGAGGGAGGGACAACAAACAGATCCAGAGAGAGAGGGACAACAAACAGATCCAGAGAGAGAGGGACAACAAACAGATCCAGGGAGAGAGGGACAACAAACAGATCCAGAGAGAGAGAGAGGGACAACAAACAGATCCAGAGAGGGACAACAAACAGATCAAGAGAGAGAGAGGGACAACAAACAGATCCAGAGAGGGAGGGACAACAAACAGATCCAGAGAGGGAGGGACAACAAACAGATCCAGACAGAGGTGGGCACAACAAACAGATTCAGAGACGGAGGAACAACAAACAGATCCAGAGAGAGGTGGGGACAACAAACAGATCCAGAGAGGGAGGGACAACAAACAGATCCAGAGAGAGGTGGGGACAACAAACAGATCCAGAGAGAGAGGGACAACAAGCAGATCCAGAGAGAGAGGGACAACAAACATATCCAGAGAAGGAGGGACAACAAACAGATCCAGAGAGATGGGGACAACAAACAGATCCAGAGAGGTGGGGACAACAAACAGATCCAGAGAGGTGGGGACAACAAACAGATCCAGAGAGGGAGGGACAACAAACAGATCCAGAGAGAGAGGGACAACAAACAGATCCAGAGAGGGAGGGACAACAAACAGATCCAGAGAGGGAGGGACAACAAACAGATTCAGACATGGAGGGACAACAAACAGATCCAGAGAGAGAGAGGGACAACAAACACATTCCGGACAGGGAGGGAAAACAAACAGATCCAGAGAGAGAGGGACAACAAACAGATCCAGAGAGAGAGGGACAACAAACACATCCAGACAGGGAGGGACAACAAACAGATTCAGACACGGAGGGACAACAAACAGATCCAGACAGGGAGGGACAACAAACAGATTCAGAGAGGTGGGGACAACAAACAGATCCTTAGAGAGGGACAACAAACAGATCCAGAGAGAGAGGGACAACAAACAGATCCAGAGAGAGAGAGAGGGACAACAAACAGATCCATAGAGGGACAACAAACAGATCCAGAAAGAGAGGGACAACAAACAGATCCAGAGAGGGAAGGACAACAAACAGATCCAGAGAGGGAGGGACAACAAACAGATCCAGAGAGAGAGGGACAACAAACAGATCCAGAGAGAGAGGGACAACAAACAGATCCAGGGACAGAGGGACAACAAACAGATCCAGAGAGAGAGAGAGGGACAACAAACAGATCCAGAGAGGGACAACAAACAGATCAAGAGAGAGAGAGGGACAACAAACAGATACAGAGAGGGAGGGACAACAAACAGATCCAGAGAGGGAGGGACAACAAACAGATCCAGAAAGAGGTGGGCACAACAAACAGATCCAGAGAGAGGTGGGGACAACAAACAGATCCAGACAGGGAGGGACAACAAACAGATTCAGAGAGGTGGGGACAACAAACAGATCCTTAGAGAGGGACAACAAACAGATCCAGAGAGAGAGGGACAACAAACCGATCCAGAGAGAGAGGGACAACAAACAGATCCAGAGAGAGAGAGAGGGACAACAAACAGATCCATAGAGGGACAACAAACAGATCCAGAAAGAAAGGGACAACAAACAGATCCAGAGAGGGAAGGACAACAAACAGATCCAGAGAGGGAGGGACAACAAACAGATCCAGAGAGAGAGGGACAACAAACAGATCCAGAGAGAGAGGGACAACAAACAGATCCAGGGAGAGAGGGACAACAAACAGATCCAGAGAGAGAGAGAGGGACAACAAACAGATCCAGAGAGGGACAACAAACAGATCAAGAGAGAGAGAGGGACAACAAACAGATCCAGAGAGGGAGGGACAACAAACAGATCCAGAGAGGGAGGGACAACAAACAGATCCAGAAAGAGGTGGGCACAACAAACAGATCCAGAGAGAGGTGGGGACAACAAACAGATCCAGACAGGGAGGGACAACAAACAGATTCAGAGAGGTGGGGACAACAAACAGATCCTTAGAGAGGGACAACAAACAGATCCAGAGAGAGAGGGACAACAAACAGATCCAGAGAGAGAGGGACAACAAACAGATCCAGAGAGAGAGAGAGGGACAACAAACAGATCCATAGAGGGACAACAAACAGATCCAGAAAGAAAGGGACAACAAACAGATCCAGAGAGGGAAGGACAACAAACAGATCCAGAGAGGGAGGGACAACAAACAGATCCAGAGAGAGAGGGACAACAAACAGATCCAGAGAGAGAGGGACAACAAACAGATCCAGGGAGAGAGGGACAACAAACAGATCCAGAGAGAGAGAGAGGGACAACAAACAGATCCAGAGAGGGACAACAAACAGATCAAGAGAGAGAGAGGGACAACAAACAGATCCAGAGAGGGAGGGACAACAAACAGATCCAGAGAGGGAGGGACAACAAACAGATCCAGAAAGAGGTGGGCACAACAAACAGATTCAGAGACGGAGGAACAACAAACAGATCCAGAGAGAGGTGGGGACAACAAACAGATCCAGAGAGGGAGGGACAACAAACAGATCCAGAGAGAGGTGGGGACAACAAACAGATCCAGAGAGAGAGGGACAACAAGCAGATCCAGAGAGAGAGGGACAACAAACATATCCAGAGAAGGAGGGACAACAAACAGATCCAGAGAGATGGGGACAACAAACAGATCCAGAGAGGTGGGGACAACAAACAGATCCAGAGAGGTGGGGACAACAAACAGATCCAGAGAGGGAGGGACAACAAACACATTCCGGACAGGGAGGGACAACAAACAGATCCGTAGAGATGGGGACAACAAACAGATCCAGAGAGAGAGAGGGACAATAAACAGATCCAGAGAGAGGTGGGGACAACAAACAGATCCAGAGAGGTGGGGACAAAAAACAGATCCAGAGAGGAAGGGACAACAAACAGATCCAGAGAGGTGGGGACCACAAACGGATCCAGACAGGTGTGGACAGCAAACAGATCCAGAGAGAGGTGGGGACAACAAACAGATCCAGAGAGGTGGGGACAACAAACAGATCCAGAGAGGTGGGGACAACAAACAGATCCAGAGAGGGAGGGACAACAAACACATTCCGGACAGGGAGGGACAACAAACAGATCAAGGGAGAGAGGGACAACAAACAGATTCAGAGAGGTGGGGACTTCAAACAGATCCAGAGAGGGAGGGACAACAAACAGATCCAGAGAGAGAGGGACAACAAACAGATTCAGAGAGGTCTGGACTACAAACAGATCCAGAGATGGAGGGACAACAAACAGATCTAGAGAGAGAGGGACAACAAACAGATCCAGAGAGGGAGGGACAACAAACAGATCCAGAGAGGGAGGGACAACAAACAGATTCAGACATGGAGGGACAACAAACAGATCCAGAGAGAGAGAGGGACAACAAACAGATCCATAGAGAGAGGGACAACAAACAGATCCAGACAGGGAGGGACAACAAACAGATTCAGACACGGAGGGACAACAAACAGATCCAGACAGGGAGGGACAACAAACAGATTCAGAGAGGTGGGGACAACAAACAGATCCTTAGAGAGGGACAACAAACAGATCCAGAGAGAGAGGGACAACAAACAGATCCAGAGAGAGAGGGACAACAAACAGATCCAGAGAGAGAGAGAGGGACAACAAACAGATCCATAGAGGGACAACAAACAGATCCAGAAAGAGAGGGACAACAAACAGATCCAGAGAGGGAGGGACAACAAACAGATCCAGAGAGAGAGGGACAACAAACAGATCCAGAGAGAGAGGGACAACAAACAGATCCAGGGAGAGAGGGACAACAAACAGATCCAGAGAGAGAGAGAGGGACAACAAACAGATCCAGAGAGGGACAACAAACAGATCAAGAGAGAGAGAGGGCCAACAAACAGATCCAGAGAGGGAGGGACAACAAACAGATCCAGAGAGGGAGGGACAACAAACAGATCCAGAAAGAGGTGGGCACAACAAACAGATCCAGAGACGGAGGAACAACAAACAGATCCAGAGAGAGGTGGGGACAACAAACAGATCCAGAGAGGGAGGGACAACAAACAGATCCAGAGAGAGGTGGGGACAACAAACAGATCCAGAGAGAGAGGGACAACAAGCAGATCCAGAGAGAGAGGGACAACAAACATATCCAGAGAAGGAGGGACAACAAACAGATCCAGAGAGATGGGGACAACAAACAGATCCAGAGAGGTGGGGACAACAAACAGATCCAGAGAGGTGGGGACAACAAACAGATCCAGAGAGGGAGGGACAACAAACACATTCCGGACAGGGAGGGACAACAAACAGATCCAGGGAGAGAGGGACAACAAACAGATTCAGAGAGGTGGGGACAACAAACAGATCCAGAGAGGGAGGGACAACAAACAGATCCAGACAGGGAGGGACAACAAACAGATTCAGACAGGGAGGGACAACAAACAGATCAGAGAGAGAGAGAGGGACAACAAACAGATCCAGAGAGAGAGTGAGGTGGGGACAACAAACAGATCCAGAGAGGTGGGGAACACAAAGAGATCCAGAGAGGTGGGGACAACAATCAGATCCAGAGAGAGAGGGACAACAAACAGATTCAGAGAGGTTGGGACTACAAACAGATCCAGAGAGAGAGGGACAACAAACAGATCCAGAGAGAGAGGGAAAACAAACAGATCCAGAGAGAGAGGGACAACAAACAGATTAGGACAGGGAGGGACAACAAACAGATTCAGACAGGGAGGGACAACAAACAGATCAGAGAGATAGAGAGGGACAACAAACAGATCCAGAGAGAGAGTGAGGTGGGGACAACAAACAGATCCAGAGAGGTGGGGAACACAAAGAGATCCAGAGAGGTGGGGACAACAATCAGATCCAGAGAGAGAGGGACAACAAACAGATCCAGAGAGAGAGGGACAACAAACAGATCCAGAGAGGTGGGGACAACAAACAGATCCAGAGAGGGATGGACAACAAACAGATCCAGAGAGATGGGGACAACAAACAGATCCAGAGAGGTGGGGACAACAAACAGATCCAGAGAGAGAGAGGGACAACAAACAGATCCAGACAGGCAGGGACAACAAACAGATCCAGAGAGGGAGGGACAACAAACAGATCCAGAGAGGGACAACAAACAGATCCAGAGAGAGAGGGACAACAAACAGATGCAGAGAGGGACAACAAACAGATCCAGAGAGAGAGGGACAACATACAGATCCAGAGAGGTGGGGACAAAAAACAGATCCAGAGAGGTGGGGACAACAAACAGATCCAGAGAAAGAGAGGGACAACAAACAGATCCAGAGAGGGAGGGACAACAAACAGATCCAGAGAGGAGGGGACAACAAACATATCCAGAGAGTGAGAGGGACAACAAACTGATCCAGACAGGGAGGGACAACAAACAGATTCAGAGAGGGACAACAAACAGATCCAGAGATGGAGGGACAACAAACAGATCCAGAGAGAGAGGGACAACAAACAGATTCAGAGAGGTTGGGACTACAAACAGATCCAGAGAGAGAGGGACAACAAACAGATCCAGAGAGGGAGGGACAACAAACAGATCCAGAGAGGGAGGGACAACAAACAGATCCAGAGAGAGAGGGACAACAAACAGATCCAGAGAGAGAGAGAGGGACAACAAACAGATCCATAGAGGGACAACAAACAGATCCAGAAAGAGAGGGACAACAAACAGATCCAGAGAGGGAAGGACAACAAACAGATCCAGAGAGGGAGGGACAACAAACAGAACCAGAGAGAGAGGGACAACAAACAGATCCAGAGAGAGAGGGACAACAAACAGATCCAGGGAGAGAGGGACAACAAACAGATCCAGAGAGAGAGAGAGGGACAACAAACAGATCCATAGAGGGACAACAAACAGATCCAGAAAGAGAGGGACAACAAACAGATCCAGAGAGGGAAGGACAACAAACAGATCCAGAGAGGGAGGGACAACAAACAGAACCAGAGAGAGAGGGACAACAAACAGAACCAGAGAGAGAGGGACAACAAACAGATCCAGAGAGAGAGGGACAACAAACAGATCCAGGGAGAGAGGGACAACAAACAGATCCAGAGAGAGAGAGAGGGACAACAAACAGATCCAGAGAGGGACAACAAACAGATCAAGAGAGAGAGAGGGACAACAAACAGATCCAGAGAGGGAGGGACAACAAACAGATCCAGAGAGGGAGGGACAACAAACAGATCCAGAAAGAGGTGGGCACAACAAACAGATCCAGAGAGAGAGGAACAACAAACAGATCCAGAGAGAGGTGGGGACAACAAACATATCCAGAGAAGGAGGGACAACAAACAGATCCAGAGAGATGGGGACAACAAACAGATCCAGAGAGAGAGAGGGACAATAAACAGATCCAGAGAGAGGTGGGGACAACAAACATATCCAGAGAGAGAGAGGGACAACAAACAGATCCATAGAGGGATAACAAACAGATCCAGAGAGAGGTGGGGACAACAAGCAGATCCAGAGAGAGAGGGACAACAAACATATCCAGAGAAGGAGGGACAACAAACAGATCCAGAGAGATGGGGACAACAAACAGATCCAGAGAGAGAGAGGGACAATAAACAGATCCAGAGAGAGGTGGGGACAACAAACAGATCCAGAGAGGTGGGGACAACAAACAGATCCAGAGAGGTGGGGACAACAAACAGATCCAGAGAGGGAGGGACAACAAACACATTCTGGACAGGGAGGGACAACAAACAGATCCAGGGAGAGAGGGACAACAAACAGATTCAGAGAGGTGGGGACAACAAACAGATCCAGAGAGGGAGGGACAACAAACAGATCCAGAGAGAGAGGGACAACAAACAGATTCAGAGAGGTTGGGACTACAAACAGATCCAGAGAGGGAGGGACAACAAACAGATCCAGAGAGAGAGGGACAACAAACAGATCCAGAGAGAGAGGGACAACAAACAGATCCAGACAGGGAGGGACAACAAACAGATTCAGAGAGAGAGATAGGGACAACAAATAGATCCAGAGAGAGAGTGAGGTGGGGACAACAAACAGATCCAGAGAGGTGGGGAACACAAAGAGATCCAGAGAGGTGGGGACAACAATCAGATCCAGAGAGGGAGGGACAACAAACAGATCCAGAGAGAGAGGGACAACAAACA
The DNA here is from genome assembly GCF_045791955.1 of Oncorhynchus clarkii lewisi. Taxonomy (NCBI): domain Eukaryota; kingdom Metazoa; phylum Chordata; class Actinopteri; order Salmoniformes; family Salmonidae; genus Oncorhynchus; species Oncorhynchus clarkii. The sequence goes on from NW_027261055.1 coordinate 140,963, forward strand.
GATCCAGAGAGGTGGGGACAACAAACAGATCCAGAGAGGGATGGACAACAAACAGATCCAGAGAGATGGGGACAACAAACAGATCCAGAGAGGTGGGGACAACAAACAGATCCAGAGAGAGAGAGGGACAACAAACAGATCCAGACAGGGAGGGACAACAAACAGATCCAGAGAGGGAGGGACAACAAACAGATCCAGAGAGGGACAACAAACAGATCCAGAGAGAGAGGGACAACCAACAGATGCAGAGAGGGACAACAAACAGATCCAGAGAGCGAGGGACAACATACAGATCCAGAGAGGTGGGGACAACAAACAGATCCAGAGAGGTGGGGACAACAAACAGATCCAGAGAAAGAGAGGGACAACAAACAGATCCAGAGAGGGAGGGACAACAAACAGATCCAGAGAGGAGGGGACAACAAACATATCCAGAGAGAGAGAGGGACAACAAACAGATCCAGACAGGGAGTGACAACAAACAGATCCAGAGAGGGAGGGACAACAAACAGATTCAGAGAGGTTGGGACTACAAACAGATCCAGAGATGGAGGGACAACAAACAGATCCAGAGAGAGAGGGACAACAAACAGATTCAGAGAGGTTGGGACTACAAACAGATCCAGAGATGGAGGGACAACAAACAGATCCAGAGAGAGAGGGACAACAAACAGATCCAGAGAGGGAGGGACAACAAACAGATCCAGAGAGGGAGGGACAACAAACAGATCCAGAGAGAGAGGGACAACAAACAGATCCAGAGAGAGAGGGACAACAAACAGATCCAGACAGGGAGGGACAACAAACAGATTCAGACAGGGAGGGACAACAAACAGATCAGAGTGAGAGAGAGGGACAACAAACAGATCCAGAGAGAGAGTGAGGTGGGGACAACAAACAGATCCAGAGAGGTGGGGAACACAAACAGATAAAGAGAGGTGGGGACAACAATCAGATCCAGAGAGGGAGGGACAACAAACAGATCCAGAGAGAGAGAGGGACAACAAACAGATCCAGAGAGGTGGGGACAACAAACAGATCCAGAGAGGGATGGACAACAAACAGATTCAGAGAGATGGGGACAACAAACAGATCCAGAGAGGTGGGGACAACAAACAGATTCAGACAGGGAGGGACAACAAACAGATCAGAGAGAGAGAGAGGGACAACAAACAGATCCAGAGAGAGAGTGAGGTGGGGACAACAAACAGATCCAGAGAGGTGGGGAACACAAAGAGATCCAGAGAGGTGGGGACAACAATCAGATCCAGAGAGGGAGGGACAACAAACAGATCCAGAGAGAGAGGGACAACAAACAGATCCAGAGAGGTGGGGACAACAAACAGATCCAGAGAGGGATGGACAACAAACAGATCCAGAGAGATGGGGACAACAAACAGATCCAGAGAGGTGGGGACAACAAACAGATCCAGAGAGAGAGAGGGACAACAAACAGATCCAGACAGGGAGGGACAACAAACAGATCCAGAGAGGGAGGGACAACAAACAGATCCAGAGAGGGACAACAAACAGATCCAGAGAGAGAGGGACAACAAACAGATGCAGAGAGGGACAACAAACAGATCCAGAGAGAGAGGGACAACATACAGATCCAGAGAGGTGGGGACAAAAAACAGATCCAGAGAAAGAGAGGGACAACAAACAGATCCAGAGAGGGAGGGACAACAAACAGATCCAGAGAGGAGGGGACAACAAACATATCCAGAGAGAGAGAGAGGGACAACAAACTGATCCAGACAGGGAGGGACAACAAACAGATCAGAGAGAGAGAGGGACAACAAATAGATCCAGAGAGAGAGTGAGGTGGGGACAACAAACAGATCCAGAGAGGTGGGGAACACAAAGAGATCCAGAGAGGTGGGGACAACAATCAGATCCAGAGAGGGAGGGACAACAAACAGATCCAGAGAGAGAGGGACAACAAACAGATCCAGAGAGGTGGGGACAACAAACAGATCCAGAGAGGGAAGCACAACAAACAGATCCAGAGAGGTGGGGACAACAAACAGATCCAGAGAAAGAGAGGGACAACAAACAGATCCAGAGAGGGAGGGACAACAAACAGATCCAGAGAGGAGGGGACAACAAACATATCCAGAGAGAGAGAGGGACAACAAACTGATCCAGACAGGGAGTGACAACAAACATATCCAGAGAGAGAGGGACAACAAACAGATTCAGAGAGGTTGGGACTACAAACAGATCCAGAGATGGAGGGACAACAAACAGATCCAGAGAGAGAGGGACAACAAACAGATTCAGAGAGGTTGGGACTACAAACAGATCCAGAGATGGAGGGACAACAAACAGATCCAGAGAGAGAGGGACAACAAACAGATCCAGAGAGGGAGGGACAACAAACAGATCCAGAGAGGGAGGGACAACAAACAGATCCAGAGAGAGAGGGACAACAAACAGATCCAGAGAGAGAGGGACAACAAACAGATCCAGACAGGGAGGGACAACAAACAGATTCAGACAGGGAGGGACAACAAACAGATCAGAGTGAGAGAGAGGGACAACAAACAGATCCAGAGAGAGAGTGAGGTGGGGACAACAAACAGATCCAGAGAGGTGGGGAAAACAAACAGATAAAGAGAGGTGGGGACAACAATCAGATCCAGAGAGGGAGGGACAACAAACAGATCCAGAGAGAGAGAGGGACAACAAACAGATCCAGAGAGGTGGGGACAACAAACAGATCCAGAGAGGGATGGACAACAAACAGATTCAGAGAGATGGGGACAACAAACAGATCCAGAGATGTGGGGACAACAAACAGATTCAGACAGGGAGGGACAACAAACAGATCAGAGAGAGAGAGAGGGACAACAAACAGATCCAGAGAGAGAGTGAGGTGGGGACAACAAACAGATCCAGAGAGGTGGGGAACACAAAGAGATCCAGAGAGGTGGGGACAACAATCAGATCCAGAGAGGGAGGGACAACAAACAGATCCAGAGAGAGAGGGACAACAAACAGATCCAGAGAGGTGGGGACAACAAACAGATCCAGAGAGGGATAGAAAACAAACAGATCCAGAGAGATGGGGACAACAAACAGATCCAGAGAGGTGGGGACAACAAACAGATCCAGAGAGAGAGAGGGACAACAAACAGATCCAGACAGGGAGGGACAACAAACAGATCCAGAGAGGGAGGGACAACAAACAGATCCAGAGAGGGACAACAAACAGATCCAGAGAGAGAGGGACAACAAACAGATGCAGAGAGGGACAACAAACAGATCCAGAGAGAGAGGGACAACATACAGATCCAGAGAGGTGGGGACAACAAACAGATCAAGAGAGGTGGGGACAACAAACAGATCCAGAGAAAGAGAGGGACAACAAACAGATCCAGAGAGGGAGGGACAACAAACAGATCCAGAGAGGAGGGGACAACAAACATATCCAGAGAGAGAGAGGGACAACAAACTGATCCAGACAGGGAGTGACAACAAACATATCCAGAGAGAGAGGGACAACAAACAGATTCAGAGAGGTTGGGACTACAAACAGATCCAGATATGGAGGGACAACAAACAGATCCAGAGAGAGAGGGACAACAAACAGATTCAGAGAGATTGGGACTACAAACAGATCCAGAGATGGAGGGACAACAAACAGATCCAGAGAGGGAGGGACAACAAACAGATCCAGAGAGGGAGGGACAACAAACAGATCCAGAGAGAGAGGGACAACAAACAGATCCAGAGAGAGAGGGACAACAAACAGATCCAGACAGGGAGGGACAACAAACAGATTCAGACAGGGAGGGACAACAAACAGATCAGAGTGAGAGAGAGGGACAACAAACAGATCCAGAGAGAGAGTGAGGTGGGTACAACACACAGATCCAGAGAGGTGGGGAACACAAACAGATAAAGAGAGGTGGGGACAACAATCAGATCCAGAGAGGGAGGGACAACAAACAGATCCAGAGAGAGAGAGGGACAACAAACAGATCCAGAGAGGTGGGGACAACAAACAGATCCAGAGAGGGATGGACAACAAACAGATTCAGAGAGATGGGGACAACAAACAGATCCAGAGAGGTGGGGACAACAAACAGATCCAGAGAGAGAGAGGGACAACAAACAGATCCAGACAGGGAGGGACAACAAACAGATCCAGAGAGGGAGGGACAACAAACAGATCCTTAGAGGGACAACAAACAGATCCAGAGAGAGAGGGACAACAAACAGATCCAGAGAGGGACAACAAACAGATCCAGAGAGAGAGGGACAACATACAGATCCAGAGAGGTGGGGACAACAAACAGATCCAGAGAGGTGGGGACAACAAACAGATCCAGAAAAAGAGAGGGACAACAAACAGATCCAGAGAGGGAGGGACAACAAACAGATCCAGAGATGTGGGGACAACAATCAGATCCAGAGAGAGAGAGGGACAACAAACTGATCCAGACAGGGAGTGACAACAAACACATCCAGAGAGAGAGGGACAACAAACAGATCCAGACAGGGAGGGACAACAAACAGATCCAAAGAGAGAGGGACAACAAACAGATTCAGAGAGGTGGGGACAACAAACAGATCCAGAGAGAGAGACAACAAACAGATCCAAAAAGAGAGGGACAAAAAACTGATCCAAAGAAAGAGGGACAATAAACAGATTCAGAGAGAGAGAGAGAGGGACAACAAACAGATCATGAGAGGGACAACAAACAGATCCAGAGAGGGAGGGACAACAAACAGATCCAGAGAGGTAGGGACAACAAACAGATCCAGAGAGAGAGGGACAACAAACAGATCCAGAGAGGGAGGGACAACAAACAGATCCAGAGAGGGAGGAACAACAAACAGATCCAGAGAGAGAGTGAGGTGGGTACAACACACAGATCCAGAGAGGTGGGGAACACAAACAGATAAAGAGAGGTGGGGACAACAATCAGATCCAGAGAGGGAGGGACAACAAACAGATCCAGAGAGAGAGAGGGACAACAAACAGATCCAGAGAGGTGGGGACAACAAACAGATCCAGAGAGGGATGGACAACAAACAGATTCAGAGAGATGGGGACAACAAACAGATCCAGAGAGGTGGGGACAACAAACAGATCCAGAGAGAGAGAGGGACAACAAACAGATCCAGACAGGGAGGGACAACAAACAGATCCAGAGAGGGAGGGACAACAAACAGATCCTTAGAGGGACAACAAACAGATCCAGAGAGAGAGGGACAACAAACAGATCCAGAGAGTGACAACAAACAGATCCAGAGAGAGAGGGACAACATACAGATCCAGAGAGGTGGGGACAACAAACAGATCCAGAGAGGTGGGGACAACAAACAGATCCAGAAAAAGAGAGGGACAACAAACAGATCCAGAGAGGGAGGGACAACAAACAGATCCAGAGATGTGGGGACAACAATCAGATCCAGAGAGAGAGAGGGACAACAAACTGATCCAGACAGGGAGTGACAACAAACACATCCAGAGAGAGAGGGACAACAAACAGATCCAGACAGGGAGGGACAACAAACAGATCCAAAGAGAGAGGGACAACAAACAGATTCAGAGAGGTGGGGACAACAAACAGATCCAGAGAGAGAGACAACAAACAGATCCAAAAAGAGAGGGACAAAAAACTGATCCAAAGAAAGAGGGACAATAAACAGATTCAGAGAGAGAGAGAGAGGGACAACAAACAGATCATGAGAGGGACAACAAACAGATCCAGAGAGGGAGGGACAACAAACAGATCCAGAGAGGTAGGGACAACAAACAGATCCAGAGAGAGAGGGACAACAAACAGATCCAGAGAGGGAGGGACAACAAACAGATCCAGAGAGGGAGGAACAACAAACAGATCCAGAGAGAGAGTGAGGTGGGTACAACACACAGATCCAGAGAGGTGGGGAACACAAACAGATAAAGAGAGGTGGGGACAACAATCAGATCCAGAGAGGGAGGGACAACAAACAGATCCAGAGAGAGAGAGGGACAACAAACAGATCCAGAGAGGTGGGGGCAACAAACAGATCCAGAGAGGGATGGACAACAAACAGATTCAGAGAGATGGGGACAACAAACAGATCCAGAGAGGTGGGGACAACAAACAGATCCAGAGAGAGAGAGGGACAACAAACAGATCCAGACAGGGAGGGACAACAAACAGATCCAGAGAGGGAGGGGCAACAAACAGATCCTTAGAGGGACAACAAACAGATCCAGAGAGAGAGGGACAACAAACAGATCCAGAGAGGGACAACAAACAGATCCAGAGAGAGAGGGACAACATACAGATCCAGAGAGGTGGGGACAACAAACAGATCCAGAGAGGTGGGGACAACAAACAGATCCAGAAAAAGAGAGGGACAACAAACAGATCCAGAGAGGGAGGGACAACAAACAGATCCAGAGATGTGGGGACAACAATCAGATCCAGAGAGAGAGAGGGACAACAAACTGATCCAGACAGGGAGTGACAACAAACACATCCAGAGAGAGAGGGACAACAAACAGATCCAGACAGGGAGGGACAACAAACAGATCCAAAGAGAGAGGGACAACAAACAGATTCAGAGAGGTGGGGACAACAAACAGATCCAGAGAGAGAGACAACAAACAGATCCAAAAAGAGAGGGACAAAAAACTGATCCAAAGAAAGAGGGACAATAAACAGATTCAGAGAGAGAGAGAGAGGGACAACAAACAGATCATGAGAGGGACAACAAACAGATCCAGAGAGGGAGGGACAACAAACAGATCCAGAGAGGTAGGGACAACAAACAGATCCAGAGAGAGAGGGACAACAAACAGATCCAGAGAGGGAGGGACAACAAACAGATCCAGAGAGGGAGGAACAACAAACAGATCCAGAGAGAGAGGGACAACAAACAGATCCAGAGACGGAGGAACAACAAACAGATCCAGAGAGAGGTGGGGACAACAAACAGATCCAGAGAGGGAGGGACAACAAACAGATACAGAGAGAGAGGGACAACAAACAGATCCAGAGAAGGAGGGACAACAAACAGATCCAGAGAGATGGGGAAAACAAACAGATCCAGAGAGAGAGGGACAACAAACAGATTCAGAGAGGTGGGGACTAAAAACAGATCCAGACATGGAGGGACAACAAACAGATCCATAGAGAGAGGGACAACAAACAGATCCAGAGAGGTGGGGACAACAAACAGATCCAGAGAGGGATGGACAACAAACAGATCCAGAGAGATGGGGACAACAAACAGATCCAGAGAGGTGGGGACAACAAACAGATCCAGAGAGAGAGAGGGACAACAAACAGATCCAGACAGGGAGGGACAACAAACAGATCCAGAGAGATGGAGGGACAACAAACAGATCCAGAGAGGGACAACAAACAGATCCAGAGAGAGGGACAACAAACAGATGCAGAGAGGGACAACAAACAGATCCAGAGAGAGAGGGACAACATACAGATCCAGAGAGGTGGGGACAACAAACAGATCCAGAGAAAGAAAGGGACAACAAACAGATCCAGAGAGGGAGGGACAACAAACAGATCCAGAGAGGAGGGGACAACAAACATATCCAGAGAGAGAGAGGGACAACAAACTGATCCAGACAGGGAGGGACAACAAACAGATCAGAGAGAGAGAGAGGGACAACAAATAGATCCAGAGAGAGAGTGAGGTGGGGACAACAAACAGATCCAGAGAGGTGGGGAACACAAAGAGATCCAGAGAGGTGGGGACAACAATCAGATCCAGAGAGGGAGGGACAACAAACAGATCCAGAGAGAGAGGGACAACAAACAGATCCAGAGAGGTGGGGACAACAAACAGATCCAGAGAGGGAAGCACAACAAACAGATCCAGAGAGGTGGGGACAACAAACAGATCCAGAGAGGGAAGGACAACAAACAGATCCAGAGAGATGGGGACAACAAACAGATCCAGCGAGGTGGGGACAACAAACAGATCCAGAGAGAGAGAGGGACAACAAACAGATCCAGACAGGGAGGGACAACAAACAGATCCAGAGAGGGAGGGACAACAAACAGATCCAGAGAGGGACAACAAACAGATCCAGAGAGAGAGGGACAACCAACAGATGCAGAGAGTGACAACAAACATATCCAGAGAGAGAGGGACAACAAACAGATTCAGAGAGGTTGGGACTACAAACAGATCCAGAGATGGAGGGACAACAAACAGATCCAGAGAGAGAGGGACAACAAACAGATTCAGAGAGGTTGGGACTACAAACAGATCCAGAGATGGAGGGACAACAAACACATCCAGAGAGAGAGGGACAACAAACAGATCCAGAGAGGGAGGGACAACAAACAGATCCAGAGAGGGAGGGACAACAAACAGATCCAGAGAGAGAGGGACAACAAACAGATCCAGAGAGAGAGGGACAACAAACAGATCCAGACAGGGAGGGACAACAAACAGATTCAGACAGGGAGGGACAACAAACAGATCAGAGTGAGAGAGAGGGAAAACAAACAGATCCAGAGAGAGAGTGAGGTGGGGACAACAAACAGATCCTGAGAGGTGGGGAACACAAACAGATAAAGAGAGGTGGGGACAACAATCAGATCCAGAGAGGGAGGGACAACAAACAGATCCAGAGAGAGAGAGGAACAACAAACAGATCCAGAGAGGTGGGGACAACAAACAGATCCAGAGAGGGATGGACAACAAACAGATTCAGAGAGATGGGGACAACAAACAGATCCAGAGAGGTGGGGACAACAAACAGATTCAGACAGGGAGGGACAACAAACAGATCAGAGAGAGAGAGAGGGACTACAAACAGATCCAGAGAGAGAGTGAGGTGGGGACAACAAACAGATCCAGAGAGGTGGGGAACACAAAGAGATCCAGAGAGGTGGGGACAACAATCAGATCCAGAGAGGGAGGGACAACAAACAGATCCAGAGAGAGAGGGACAACAAACAGATCCAGAGAGGTGGGGACAACAAACAGATCCAGAGAGGGATGGACAACAAACAGATCCAGAGAGATGGGGACAACAAACAGATCCAGAGAGGTGGGGACAACAAACAGATCCAGAGAGAGAGAGGGACAACAAACAGATCCAGACAGGGAGGGACAACAAACAGATCCAGAGAGGGAGGGACAACAAACAGATCCAGAGAGAGAGGGACAACAAACAGATGCAGAGAAGGACAACAAACAGATCCAGAGAGAGAGGGACAACATACAGATCCAGAGAGGTGGGGACAACAAACAGATCCAGAGAGGTGGGGACAACAAACAGATCCAGAGAAAGAGAGGGACAACAAACAGATCCAGAGAGGGAGGGACAACAAACAGATCCAGAGAGGAGGGGACAACAAACATATCCAAAGAGAGAGAGGGACAACAAACTGATCCAGACAGGGAGTGACAACAAACATATCCAGAGAGAGAGGGACAACAAACAGATTCAGAGAGGTTGGGACTACAAACAGATCCAGATATGGAGGGACAACAAACAGATCCAGAGAGAGAGGGACAACAAACAGATTCAGAGAGGTTGGGACTACAAACAGATCCAGAGATGGAGGGACAACAAACAGATCCAGAGAGAGAGGGACAACAAACAGATCCAGAGAGGGAGGGACAACAAACAGATCCAGAGAGGGAGGGACAACAAACAGATCCAGAGAGAGAGGGACAACAAACAGATCCAGAGAGAGAGGGACAACAAACAGATCCAGACAGGGAGGGACAACAAACAGATTCAGACAGGGAGGGACAACAAACAGATCAGAGTGAGAGAGAGGGACAACAAACAGATCCAGAGAGAGAGTGAGTTGGGGACAACAAACAGATCCAGAGAGGTGGGGAACACAAACAGATAAAGAGAGGTGGGGACAACAATCAGATCCAGAGAGGGAGGGACAACAAACAGATCCAGAGAGAGAGAGGGACAACAAACAGATCAAGAGAGGTGGGGACAACAAACAGATCCAGAGAGGGATGGACAACAAACAGATTCAGAGAGATGGGGACAACAAACAGATCCAGAGAGGTGGGGACAACAAACAGATCCAGAGAGAGAGAGGGACAACAAACAGATCCAGACAGGGAGGGACAACAAACAGATCCAGAGAGGGAGGGACAACAAACAGATCCAGAGAGGGACAACAAACAGATCCAGAGAGAGAGGGACAACAAACAGATCCAGAGAGGGACAACAAACAGATCCAGAGAGAGAGGGACAACATACAGATCCAGAGAGGTGGGGACAACAAACAGATCCAGAGAGGTGGGGACAACAAACAGATCCAGAGAGATGGGGGGACAACAAACAGATCCAGAGAGAGAGGGACAGCAAGCAGATCCAGAGAGAGAGGGACAACAAACAGATCCAGAGAGAGAGGGACAACATACAGATCCAGAGAGGTGGGGACAACAAACAGATCCAGAGAGGTGGGGACAACAAACAGATCCAGAGAGGTGGGGACAACAAACAGATCCAGAGAGGGAGTGACAACAAACAGATCCAGAGAGAGGTGGGGACAACAAACAGATCCAGAGAGAGAGGGACAACAAGCAGATCCAGAGAGAGAGGGATAACAAACAGATCCAGAGAGGTGGGGACAACAAACAGATCCAGAGAGATGGGGACAACAAACAGATCCAGAGAGAGAGAGAGGGACAGTAAACAGATCCAGAGAGGTGGGGACAACAAACAGATCCAGAGAGGTGGGGACAAAAAACAGATCCAGAGAGGAAGGGACAACAAACAGATCCATAGAGGTGGGGACAACAAACGGATCCAGAGAGGTGTGGACAGCAAACAGATCCAGAGAGAGAGGGACAACAAACAGATCCAGAGAGGTGGGGACAACAAACAGATCCAGAGAGGCGGGGACAACAAACAGATCCAGAGAGGGAGGGACAACAAACACATTCCGGACAGGGAGGGACAACAAACAGATCCAGAGAGAGAGGGACAACAAACAGATCCAGAGAGAGAGGGACAACAAACAGATTCAGAGAGGTGGGGACTACAAACAGATCCAGAGATGGAGGGACAACAAACAGATCCAGAGAGAGAGGGACAACAAACAGATCCAGAGAGGGACAAAAAACAGATCCAGAGAGGAAGGGACAACAAACAGATCCAGAGAGGTGGGGACCACAAACGGATCCAGAGAGGTGTGGACAGCAAACAGATCCAGAGAGAGGTGGGGACAACAAACAGATCCAGAGAGGTGGGGACAACAAACAGATCCAGAGAGGTGGGGACAACAAACAGATCCAGAGAGGGAGGGACAACAAACACATTCCGGACAGGGAGGGACAACAAACAGATCCAGGGAGAGAGGGACAACAAACAGATTCAGAGAGGTGGGGACATCAAACAGATCCAGAGAGGGAGGGACAACAAACAGATCCAGAGAGAGAGGGACAACAAACAGATTCAGAGAGGTCTGGACTACAAACAGATCCAGAGATGGAAGGAAAACAAACAGATCCAGAGAGAGAGGGACAAGAAACAGATCCAGAGAGGGAGGGACAACAAACAGATCCAGAGAGGGAGGGACAACAAACACATTCCGGACAGGGAGGGACAACAAACAGATCCAGAGAGAGAGGGACAACAAACAGATTCAGAGAGGTGGGGAAAACAAACAGATCCAGAGAGGGAGGGACAACAAACAGATCCAGAGAGAGAGGGACAACAAACACATTCCGGACAGGGAGGGACAACAAACAGATCCAGGGAGAGAGGGACAACAAACAGATTCAGAGAGGTGGGGACATCAAACAGATCCAGAGAGGGAGGGACAACAAACAGATCCAGAGAGAGAGGGACAACAAACAGATTCAGAGAGACAGGGACAAGAAACAGATCCAGAGAGGGAGGGACAACAAACAGATCCAGAGAGGGAGGGACTACAAACAGATCCAGAGAGGGAGGGACAACAAACAGATCCAGAGATGGAGGGACAACAAACAGATCCAGAGAGAGAGGGACAAGAAACAGATCCAGAGAGGGAGGGACAACAAACAGATCCAGAGAGGGAGGGACAACAAACAGATCCAGAGAGGGACAACAAACAGATCCAGAGAGAGAGAGGGACAACAAACACATTCCGGACAGGGAGGGACAACAAACAGATCCAGAGAGAGAGGGACAACAAACAGATTCAGAGAGAGAGGGACAACAAACAGATCCAGACAGGGAGGGACAACAAACAGATTCAGACACGGAGGGACAACAAACAGATCCAGACAGGGAGGGACAACAAACAGATTCAGAGAGGTGGGGACAACAAACAGATCCTTAGAGAGGGACAACAAACAGATCCAGAGAGAGAGGGACAACAAACAGATCCAGAGAGAGAGGGACAACAAACAGATCCAGAGAGAGAGGGACAACACACAGATCCAGAGAGGGAGGGACAACAAACAGATCCAGAGAGAGAGTGACAACAAACAGATCCAGAGAGAGAGGGACAACAAACAGATCCTTAGAGAGGGACAACAAACAGATCCAGAGAGAGAGGACAACAAACAGATCCAGAGAGAGAGGGACAACAAACAGATCCAGAGAGGGAGGAACAACAAACAGATCCAGAGCGGGAGGGACAACAAACAGATCCAGAGAGAGAGTGACAACAAACAGATCCAGAGAGAGAGGGACAACAAACAGATCCAGAGAGGTGTGGACAGCAAACAGATCCAGAGAGAGAGGGACAACAAACAGATCCAGAGAGGTGGGGACAACAAACAGATCCAGAGATGCGGGGACAACAAACAGATCCAGAGAGGGAGGGACAACAAACACATTCCGGACAGGGAGGGACAACAAACAGATCCAGAGAGAGAGGGACAACAAACAGATTCAGAGAGGTAGGGAAAACAAACTGATCCAGAGAGGGAGGGACAACAAACACATCCGTAGAGAGAGGGACAACAAACAGATTCAGAGAGGTGGGGACTACAAACAGATCCAGAGATGGAGGGACAACAAACAGATCCAGAGAGAGAGGGACAAGAAACAGATCCAGAGAGGGAGGGACAACAAACAGATCCAGAGAGGGAGGGACAACAAACACATTCCAGACAGGGAGGGACAACAAACAGATCCAGAGAGAGAGGGACAACAAACAGATTCAGAGAGGTGGGGAAAACAACCAGATCCAGAGAGGGAGGGACAACAAACAGATCCAGAGAGAGAGGGACAACAAACAGATTCAGAGAGGTGGGGACTACAAACCGATCCAGAGATGGAGGGACAACAAACAGATCCAGAGAGAGAGGGACAACAAACAGATCCAGAGAGGGACAAAAAACAGATCCAGAAAGGAAGGGACAACAAACAGATCCAGAGAGGTGGGGACCACAAACGGATCCAGAGAGGTGTGGACAGCAAACAGATCCAGAGAGAGGTGGGGACAACAAACAGATCCAGAGAGGTGGGGACAACAAACAGATCCAGAGAGGTGGGGACAACAAACAGATCCAGAGAGGGAGGGACAACAAACACATTCCGGACAGGGAGGGACAACAAACAGATCCAGGGAGAGAGGGACAACAAACAGATTCAGAGAGGTGGGGACATCAAACAGATCCAGAGAGGGAGGGACAACAAACAGATCCAGAGAGAGAGGGACAACAAACAGATTCAGAGAGGTCTGGACTACAAACAGATCCAGAGATGGAAGGAAAACAAACAGATCCAGAGAGAGAGGGACAAGAAACAGATCCAGAGAGGGAGGGACAACAAACAGATCCAGAGAGGGAGGGACAACAAACACATTCCGGACAGGGAGGGACAACAAACAGATCCAGACAGAGAGGGACAACAAACAGATTCAGAGAGGTGGGGAAAACAAACAGATCCAGAGAGGGAGGGACAACAAACAGATCCAGAGAGAGAGGGACAACAAACACATTCAGAGAGGTGGGGACTACAAACAGATCCAGAGATGGAGGGACAACAAACAGATCCAGAGAGAGAGGGACAACAAACAGATCCAGAGAGGGACAACAAACAGATCCAGAGAGAGAGAGGGACAACAAACACATTCCGGACAGGGAGGGACAACAATCAGATCCAGAGAGAGAGGGACAACAAACAGATCCACAGAGAGAGGGACAACAAACAGATCCAGACAGGGAGGGACAACAAACAGATTCAGACACGGAGGGACAACAAACAGATCCAGACAGGGAGGGACAACAAACAGATTCAGAGAGGTGGGGACAACAAACATATCCTTAGAGAGGGACAACAAACAGATCCAGAGAGAGAGGGACAACAAACAGATCCAGAGAGAGATGGACAGCAAACAGATCCAGAGAGAGAGAGAGGGACAACAAACAGATCCAGAGAGGGATTACAAACAGATCCAGAGAGGTCTGGACTACAAACAGATCCAGAGATGGAGGGAAAACAAACAGATCCAGAGAGAGAGGGACAAGAAACAGATCCAGAGAGGGAGGGACAACAAACAGATCCAGAGAGGGAGGGACAACAAACACATTCCGGACAGGGAGGGACAACAAACAGATCCAGAGAGAGAGGGACAACAAACAGATTCAGAGAGGTGGGGAAAACAAACAGATCAAGAGAGGGAGGGACAACAAACAGATCCACAGAGAGAGGGACAACAAACAGATCCAGGGAGAGAGGGACAACAAACAGATCCAGAGAGAGAGAGAGGGACAACAAACAGATCCAGAGCGGGACAACAAACAGATCCAGAGAGAGAGGGACAACAAACAGATCCAGAGAGGGAGGGACAACAAACAGATCCAGAGAGGGAGGGACAACAAACAGATCCAGAAAGAGGTGGGCACAACAAACAGATCCAGAGACGGAGGAACAACAAACAGATCCAGAGAGAGGTGGGGACAACAAACAGATCCAGAGAGGGAGGGACAACAAACAGATCCAGAGAGAGGTGGGGACAACAAACAGATCCAGAGAGGGAGGGACAACAAACAGATCCAGAGAGAGGTGGGGACAACAAACAGATCCAGAGAGAGAGGGACAACAAGCAGATCCAGAGAGAGAGGGACAACAAACATATCCAGAGAAGGAGGGACAACAAACAGAACCGTAGAGATGGGGACAACAAACAGATCCAGAGAGAGAGAGGGACAATAAACAGATCCAGAGAGAGCTGGGGACAACAAACAGATCCAGAGAGGTGGGGACAAAAAACAGATCCAGAGAGGAAGGGACAACAAACAGATCCAGAGAGGTGGGGACCACAAACGGATCCAGAGAGGTGTGGACAGCAAACAGATCCAGAGAGAGGTGGGGACAACAAACAGATCCAGAGAGGTGGGGACAACAAACAGATCCAGAGAGGTGCGGACAACAAACAGATCCAGAGAGGGAGGGACAACAAACACATTCCGGACAGGGAGGGACAACAAACAGATCCAGGGAGAGAGGGACAACAAACAGATTCAGAGAGGTGGGGACATCAAACAGATCCAGAGAGGGAGGGACAACAAACAGATCCAGAGAGAGAGGGACAACAAACAGATTCAGAGAGGGAGGGACAACAAACAGATCCAGAGAGGGAGGGACAACAAACACATTCCGGACAGGGAGGGACAACAAACAGATCCAGAGAGAGAGGGACAACAAACAGATTCAGAGAGGTGGGGAAAACAAACAGATCCAGAGAGGGAGGGACAACAAACAGATCCAGAGAGAGAGGGACAACAAACAGATTCAGAGAGGTGGGGACTACAAACAGATCCAGAGATGGAGGGACAACAAACAGATCCAGAGAGAGAGGGACAACAAACAGATCCAGAGAGGGACAACAAACAGATCCAGAGAGAGAGAGGGACAACAAACACATTCCGGACAGGGAGGGACAACAAACAGATCCAGAGAGAGAGAGGGACAACAAACAGATCCAGAGAGAGAGGGACAACAACCAGATTAGGACAGGGAGGGACAACAAACAGATTCAGACACGGAGGGACAACAAACAGATCCAGACAGGGAGGGACAACAAACAGATTCAGAGAGGTGGGGACAACAAACAGATCCTTAGAGAGGGACAACAAACAGATCCAGAGAGAGAGGGACAACAAACAGATCCAGAGAGAGAGGGACAACAAACAGATCCAGAGAGAGAGAGAGAGGGACAACAAACAGATCCAGAGAGGGATTACAAACAGATCCAGAAAGAGAGGGACAACAAACAGATCCAGAGAGGGAGGGACAACAAACAGATCCAGAGAGGGAGGGACAACAAACAGATCCAGAGAGAGAGGGACAACAAACAGATCCAGAGAGAGAGGGACAACAAACAGATCCAGGGAGAGAGGGACAACAAACAGATCCAGAAAGAGAGAGAGGGACAACAAACAGATCCAGAGAGGGACAACAAACAGATCCAGAGAGAGAGGGACAACAAACAGATCCAGAGAGGGACGGACAACAAACAGATCCAGAGAGGGAGGGACAACAAACAGATCCAGAAAGAGGTGGGCACAACAAACAGATTCAGAGACGGAGGAACAACAAACAGATCCAGAGAGAGGTGGGGACAACAAACAGATCCAGAGAGGGAGGGACAACAAACAGATCCAGAGAGAGAGGGACAACAAACAGATCCAGAGAGAGAGGGACAACAAACAGATCCAGAGAGAGAGAGGGACAACAAACACATTCCGGACAGGGAGGGACAACAAACAGATCCAGAGAGAGAGAGGGACAACAAACAGATCCAGAGAGAGAGGGACAACAACCAGATCAGGACAGGGAGGGACAACAAACAGATTCAGACACGGAGGGACAACAAACAGATCCAGACAGGGAGGGACAACAAACAGATTCAGAGAGGTGGGGACAACAAACAGATCCTTATAGAGGGACAACAAACAGATCCAGAGAGAGAGGGACAACAAACAGATCCAGAGAGACAGGGACAACAAACAGATCCAGAGAGAGAGAGAGAGGGACAACAAACAGATCCAGAGAGGGATTACAAACAGATCCAGAAAGAGAGGGACAACAAACAGATCCAGAGAGGGAGGGACAACAAACAGATCCAGAGAGGGAGGGACAACAAACAGATCCAGAGAGAGAGGGACAACAAACAAATCCAGAGAGAGAGGGACAACAAACAGATCCAGGGAGAGAGGGACAACAAACAGATCCAGAGAGAGAGAGAGGGACAACAAACAGATCCAGAGAGGGACAACAAACAGATCCAGAGAGAGAGGGACAAAAAACAGATCCAGAGAGGGACGGACAACAAACAGATCCAGAGAGGGAGGGACAACAAACAGATCCAGAAAGAGGTGGGCACAACAAACAGATTCAGAGACGGAGGAACAACAAACAGATCCAGAGAGAGGTGGGGACAACAAACAGATCCAGAGAGGGAGGGACAACAAACAGATCCAGAGAGAGAGGGACAACAAACAGATCCAGAGAGAGAGGGACAACAAACAGATCCAGAGAGAGAGAGGGACAACAAACACATTCCGGACAGGGAGGGACAACAAACAGATCCAGAGAGAGAGAGGGACAACAAACAGATCAAGAGAGAGAGGGACAACAACCAGATCAGGACAGGGAGGGACAACAAACAGATTCAGACACGGAGGGACAACAAACAGATCCAGACAGGGAGGGACAACAAACAGATTCAGAGAGGTGGGGACAACAAACAGATCCTTAGAGAGGGACAACAAACAGATCCAGAGAGAGAGGGACAACAAACAGATCCAGAGAGACAGGGACAACAAACAGATCCAGAGAGAGAGAGAGAGGGACAACAAACAGATCCAGAGAGGGATTACAAACAGATCCAGAAAGAGAGGGACAACAAACAGATCCAGAGAGGGAGGGACAACAAACAGATCCAGAGAGGGAGGGACAACAAACAGATCCAGAGAGAGAGGGACAACAAACAGATCCAGAGAGAGAGGGACAACAAACAGATCCAGTGAGAGAGGGACAACAAACAGATCCAGAGAGAGAGAGAGGGACAACAAACAGATCCAGAGAGGGACAACAAACAGATCCAGAGAGAGAGGGACAACAAACAGATCCAGAGAGGGACGGACAACAAACAGATCCAGAGAGGGAGGGACAACAAACAGATCCAGAAAGAGGTGGGCACAACAAACAGATTCAGAGACGGAGGAACAACAAACAGATCCAGAGAGAGGTGGGGACAACAAACAGATCCAGAGAGGGAGGGACAACAAACAGATCCAGAGAGAGGTGGGGAAAACAAACAGATCCAGAGAGAGGGACAACAAGCAGATCCAGAGAGAGAGGGACAACAAACATATCCAGAGAAGGAGGGACAACAAACAGATCCAGAGAGATGGGGACAACAAACAGATCCAAAGGGAGAGAGAGGGACAATAAACAGATCCAGAGAGAGGTGGGGACAACAAACAGATCCAGAGTTGTTTGGACCACAAACGGATCCAGAGAGGTGTGGACAGCAAACAGATCCAGAGAGAGAGAGGGACAACAAACAGATCCAGAGAGAGAGGGACAACAACCAGATCAGGACAGGGAGGGACAACAAACAGATTCAGACACGGAGGGACAACAAACAGATCCAGACAGGGAGGGACAACAAACAGATTAAGAGAGGTGGGGACAACAAACAGATCCTTAGAGAGGGACAACAAACAGATCCAGAGAGAGAGGGACAACAAACAGATCCAGAGAGAGAGAGAGAGGGACAACAAACATATCCAGAGAGGGATTACAAACAGATCCAGAAAGAGAGGGACAACAAACAGATCCAGAGAGGGAGGGACAACAAACAGATCCAGAGAGGGAGGGACAACAAACAGATCCAGAGAGAGAGGGACAACAAACAGATCCAGAGAGAGAGGGACAACAAACAGATCCAGGGAGAGAGGGACAACAAACAGATCCAGAGAGAGAGAGAGGGACAACAAACAGATCCAGAGAGGGACAACAAACAGATCCAGAGAGAGAGGGACAACAAACAGATCCAGAGAGGGACGGACAACAAACAGATCCAGAGAGGGAGGGACAACAAACAGATCCAGAAAGAGGTGGGCACAACAAACAGATTCAGAGACGGAAGAACAACAAACAGATCCAGAGAGAGGTGGGGACAACAAACAGATCCAGAGAGGGAGGGACAACAAACAGATCCAGAGAGAGGTGGGGAAAACAAACAGATCCAGAGAGAGGGACAACAAGCAGATCCAGAGAGAGAGGGACAACAAACATATCCAGAGAAGGAGGGACAACAAACAGATCCAGAGAGATGGGGACAACAAACAGATCCAAAGGGAGAGAGAGGGACAATAAACAGATCCAGAGAGAGGTGGGGACAACAAACAGATCCAGAGTGGTTTGGACCACAAACGGATCCAGAGAGGTGTGGACAGCAAACAGATCCAGAGAGAGAGGGACAACAAACAGATCCAGAGAGGTGGGGACAACAAACAGATCCAGAGAGGTGGGGACAACAAACAGATCCAGAGAGGGAGGGACAACAAACACATTCCGGACAGGGAGGGACAACAAACAGATCCAGAGAAGTAGGGACAACAAACAGATCCAGAGAGTGAGGGAAAACAAACAGATCCAGAGAGAGAGGGACAACAAACAGATCCAGAGAGAGAGGGACAACAAACAGATCCAGAGAGAGAGGGACAACAAACAGATCCAGAGAGGGTGGGACAACAAACAGATCCAGAGAGGGAGGGACAACAAACAGATCCAGAGAGAGAGGGACAACGAACAGATCCAGAGAGAGAGGGACAACAAACAGATCCAGGGAGAGAGGGACAAAAAACAGATCCAGAGAGAGAGAGGGACAACAAACAGATCCAGAGAGGGACAAGAAACAGATCCAGAGAGAGAGGGACAACAAACAGATCCAGAGAGGGAGGGACAACAAACAGATCCAGAGAGGGAGGGACAACAAACAGATCCAGAAAGAGGTGGGCACAACAAACAGATCCAGAGACGAAGGAACAACAAACAGATCCAGAGAGAGGTGGGGACAACAAACAGATCCAGAGAGGGAGGGACAACAAACAGATCCAGAGAGAGGTGGGGACAACAAACAGATCCAGAGAGAGAGGGACAACAAGCAGATCCAGAGAGAGAGGGACAACAAACAGATCCAGAGAGGTGGGGACAACAAACAGATCCAGAGAGATGGGGACAACAAACAGATCCAGAGAGGGAGGGACAACAAACAGATCCAGGGAGGGAGGGACAACAAACAGATCCAGAGAGAGAGGGACAACAAACAGATCCAGAGAGAGAGGGACAACAAACAGATCCAGAGAGAGAGAGAGGGACAACAAACAGATCCAGAGAGGGACAACAAACAGATCCAGAGAGAGAGGGACAACAAACAGATCCAGAGAGGGAGGGACAACAAACAGATAGAGAGAGGGAGGGACAACAAACAGATCCAGAGAGAGGTGGGCACAATAAACAGATCCAGAGACGGAGGAACAACAAACAGATCCAGAGAGAGAGGGACAACAACCAGATCAGGACAGGGAGGGACAACAAACAGATTCAGACACGGAGGGACAACAAACAGATCCAGACAGGGAGGGACAACAAACAGATTAAGAGAGGTGGGGACAACAAACAGATCCTTAGAGAGGGACAACAAACAGATCCAGAGAGAGAGGGACAACAAACAGATCCAGAGAGAGAGAGAGAGGGACAACAAACATATCCAGAGAGGGATTACAAACAGATCCAGAAAGAGAGGGACAACAAACAGATCCAGAGAGGGAGGGACAACAAACAGATCCAGAGAGGGAGGGACAACAAACAGATCCAGAGAGAGAGGGACAACAAACAGATCCAGAGAGAGAGGGACAACAAACAGATCCAGGGAGAGAGGGACAACAAACAGATCCAGAGAGAGAGAGAGGGACAACAAACAGATCCAGAGAGGGACAACAAACAGATCCAGAGAGAGAGGGACAACAAACAGATCCAGAGAGGGACGGACAACAAACAGATCCAGAGAGGGAGGGACAACAAACAGATCCAGAAAGAGGTGGGCACAACAAACAGATTCAGAGACGGAAGAACAACAAACAGATCCAGAGAGAGGTGGGGACAACAAACAGATCCAGAGAGGGAGGGACAACAAACAGATCCAGAGAGAGGTGGGGAAAACAAACAGATCCAGAGAGAGGGACAACAAGCAGATCCAGAGAGAGAGGGACAACAAACATATCCAGAGAAGGAGGGACAACAAACAGATCCAGAGAGATGGGGACAACAAACAGATCCAAAGGGAGAGAGAGGGACAATAAACAGATCCAGAGAGAGGTGGGGACAACAAACAGATCCAGAGTGGTTTGGACCACAAACGGATCCAGAGAGGTGTGGACAGCAAACAGATCCAGAGAGAGAGGGACAACAAACAGATCCAGAGAGGTGGGGACAACAAACAGATCCAGAGAGGTGGGGACAACAAACAGATCCAGAGAGGGAGGGACAACAAACACATTCCGGACAGGGAGGGACAACAAACAGATCCAGAGAAGTAGGGACAACAAACAGATCCAGAGAGTGAGGGAAAACAAACAGATCCAGAGAGAGAGGGACAACAAACAGATCCAGAGAGAGAGGGACAACAAACAGATCCAGAGAGAGAGGGACAACAAACAGATCCAGAGAGGGTGGGACAACAAACAGATCCAGAGAGGGAGGGACAACAAACAGATCCAGAGAGAGAGGGACAACGAACAGATCCAGAGAGAGAGGGACAACAAACAGATCCAGGGAGAGAGGGACAAAAAACAGATCCAGAGAGAGAGAGGGACAACAAACAGATCCAGAGAGGGACAAGAAACAGATCCAGAGAGAGAGGGACAACAAACAGATCCAGAGAGGGAGGGACAACAAACAGATCCAGAGAGGGAGGGACAACAAACAGATCCAGAAAGAGGTGGGCACAACAAACAGATCCAGAGACGAAGGAACAACAAACAGATCCAGAGAGAGGTGGGGACAACAAACAGATCCAGAGAGGGAGGGACAACAAACAGATCCAGAGAGAGGTGGGGACAACAAACAGATCCAGAGAGAGAGGGACAACAAGCAGATCCAGAGAGAGAGGGACAACAAACAGATCCAGAGAGGTGGGGACAACAAACAGATCCAGAGAGATGGGGACAACAAACAGATCCAGAGAGGGAGGGACAACAAACAGATCCAGGGAGGGAGGGACAACAAACAGATCCAGAGAGAGAGGGACAACAAACAGATCCAGAGAGAGAGGGACAACAAACAGATCCAGAGAGAGAGAGAGGGACAACAAACAGATCCAGAGAGGGACAACAAACAGATCCAGAGAGAGAGGGACAACAAACAGATCCAGAGAGGGAGGGACAACAAACAGATAGAGAGAGGGAGGGACAACAAACAGATCCAGAGAGAGGTGGGCACAATAAACAGATCCAGAGACGGAGGAACAACAAACAGATCCAGAGAGGAAGGGACAACAAACAGATCCAGAGAGGTGGGGACCACAAACGGATCCAGAGCGGTGTGGACAGCAAACAGATCAAGAGAGAGGTGGGGACAACAAACAGATCCAGAGAGGTGGGGACAACAAACAGATCCAGAGAGGTGGGGACAACAAACAGATCCAGAGAGAGAGGGACAACAAACAGATCCAGAGAGGGAGGGACTACAAACAGATCCAGAGAGGGATGGACAACAAACAGATCCAGAGAGGGACAACAAACAGATCCAGAGAGAGAGAGGGACAACAAACACATTCCGGACAGGGAGGGACAACAAACAGATCCAGAGAGAGAGGGACAACAAACAGATCCAGAGAGAGAGGGACAACAAACAGATCCAGACAGGGAGGGACAACAAACAGATTCAGACACGGAGGGACAACAAACAGATCCAGACAGGGAGGGACAACAAACAGATTCAGAGAGGTGGGGACAACAAACATATCCTTAGAGAGGGACAACAAACAGATCCAGAGAGAGAGGGACAACAAACAGATCCAGAGAGAGAGGGACAACAAACAGATCCAGAGAGAGAGAGAGGGAAAACAAACAGATCCAGAGAGGGACAACAAACAGATCCATAAAGAGAGGGACAACAAACAGATCCAGAGAGGGAGGGACAACAAACAGATCCAGAGAGGGAAGGACAACAAACAGATCCAGAGAGAGAGGGACAACAAACAGATCCAGAGAGGGAGGTACAACAAACAGATCCAGAGAGGGAGGGACAACAAACAGATCCAGAGAGAGGTGGGCACAACAAACAGATCCAGAGACGGAGGAACAACAAACAGATCCAGAGAGAGGTGGGGACAACAAACAGATCCAGAGAGGGAGGGACAACAAACAGATCCAGAGAGAGGTGGGGACAACAAACAGATCCAGAGAGAGAGGGACAACAAGCAGATCCAGAGAGAGAGGGACAACAAACATATCCAGAGAAGGAGGGACAACAAACAGATCCGTAGAGATGGGGACAACAAACAGATCCAGAGAGAGAGAGGGACAATAAACAGATCCAGAGAGAGGTGGGGACAACAAACAGATCCAGAGAGGTGGGGACAAAAAACAGATCCAGAGAGGAAGGGACAACAAACAGATCCAGAGAGGTGGGGACCACAAACGGATCCAGACAGGTGTGGACAGCAAACAGATCCAGAGAGAGGTGGGGACAACAAACAGATCCAGAGAGGTGGGGACAACAAAAAGATCCAGAGAGGTGGGGACAACAAACAGATCCAGAGAGGGAGGGACAACAAACACATTCCGGACAGTGTGGGACAACAAACAGATCCAGGGAGAGAGGAACAACAAACAGATTCAGAGAGGTGGGGACTTCAAACAGATCCAGAGAGGGAGGGACAACAAACAGATCCAGAGAGAGAGGGACAACAAACAGATTCAGAGAGGTCTGGACTACAAACAGATCCAGAGATGGAGGGACAACAAACAGATCCAGAGAGAGAGGGACAACAAACAGATCCAGAGAGAGAGAGAGGGACAACAAACAGATCCAGAGAGGGAGGGACAACAAACACATTCCGGACAGGGAGGGACAACAAACAGATCCAGAGAGAGAGGGACAACAAACAGATTCAGAGAGGTGGGGAAAACAAACAGATCCAGAGAGGGAGGGACAACAAACAGATCCAGAGAGAGAGGGACAACAAACAGATTCAGAGAGGTGGGGACTACAAACAGATCCAGAGATGGAGGGACAACAAACAGATCCAGAGAGAGAGGGACAACAAACAGATCCAGAGAGGGACAACAAACAGATCCATAGAGAGAGAGGGACAACAAACAGATCCAGAGAGAGAGGGACAACAAACAGATCCAGAGAGAGAGGGACAACAAACAGATTCAGAGAGGTGGGGACTACAAACAGATCCAGAGATGGAGGGACAACAAACAGATCCAGAGAGAGAGGGACAACAAACAGATCCAGAGAGGGACAACAAACAGATCCATAGAGAGAGAGGGACAACAAACAGATCCAGAGAGGTGGGGACTACAAACAGATCCAGAGATGGAGGGACAACAAACAGATCCAGAGAGAGAGGGACAACAAACAGATCCAGAGAGGGACAACAAACAGATCCATAGAGAGAGAGGGACAACAAACAGATCCAGAGAGAGAGGGACAACAAACAGATCCAGACAGGGAGGGACAACAAACAGATTCAGACACGGAGGGACAACAAACAGATCCAGACAGGGAGGGACAACAAAGAGATTCAGAGAGGTGGGGACAACAAACAGATCCTTAGAGAGGGACAACAAACAGATCCAGAGAGAGAGGGACAACAAACAGATCCAGAGAGAGAGGGACAACAAACAGATCCAGAGAGAGAGGGACAACAAACAGATCCAGACAGGGAGGGACAACAAACAGATTCATACACGGAGGGACAACAAACAGATCCAGACAGGGAGGGACAACAAAGAGATTCAGAGCGGTGGGGACAACAAACAGATCCTTAGAGAGGGACAACAAACAGATCCAGAGAGAGAGGGACAACAAACAGATCCAGAGAGAGAGGGACAACAAACAGATCCAGAGAGGGAGGGACAACAAACAGATCCAGAGAGGGAGGGACAACAAAAGATCCAGAGAGAGAGGGACAACAAACAGATCCAGAGAGAGAGGGACAACAAACAGATCCAGAGAGAGAGAGAGGGACAACAAACAGATCCAGAGAGGGACAACAAACATATCCAGAGAGAGAGGGACAACAAACAGATCCAGAGAGGGAGGGACAACAAACAGATCCAGAGAGGGAGGGACAACAAACAGATCCAGAGAGAGGTGGGCACAACAAACAGATCCAGAGACGGAGGAACAACAAACAGATCCAGAGAGGAAGGGACAACAAACAGATCCAGAGAGATGGGGACCAAAAACGGATCCAGAGAGGTGTGGACAGCAAACAGATCCAGAGAGAGGTGGGGACAACAAACAGATCCAGAGAGGTGGGGACAACAAACAGATCCAGAGAGGTGGGGACAACAAACAGATCCAGAGAGAGAGGGACAACAAACAGATCCAGACAGGGAGGGACAACAAACAGATTCATACACGGAGGGACAACAAACAGATCCAGACAGGGAGGGACAACAAAGAGATTCAGAGCGGTGGGGACAACAAACAGATCCTTAGAGAGGGACAACAAACAGATCCAGAGAGAGAGGGACAACAAACAGATCCAGAGAGAGAGGGACAACAAACAGATCCAGAGAGGGAGGGACAACAAACAGATCCAGAGAGGGAGGGACAACAAACAGATCCAGGGAGAGAGGGACAACAAACAGATCCAGAGAGAGAGGGACAACAAACAGATCCAGAGAGAGAGAGAGAGGGACAACAAACAGATCCAGAGAGGGACAACAAACAGATCCAGAGAGAGAGGGACAACAAACAGTTCCAGAGAGGGAGGGACAACAAACAGATCCAGAGAGGGAGGGACAACAAACAGATCCAGAGAGAGGTGGGCACAACAAACAGATCCAGAGACGGAGGAACAACAAACAGATCCAGAGAGGAAGGGACAACAAACAGATCCAGAGAGGTGGGGACCACAAACGGATCCAGAGAGGTGTGGACAGCAAACAGATCCAGAGAGAGGTGGGGACAACAAACAGATCCAGAGAGAGAGGGACAACAAGCAGATCCAGAGAGAGAGGGACAACAAACATATCCAGAGAAGGAGGGACAACAAACAGATCCGTAGAGATGGGGACAACAAACAGATCCAGAGAGAGAGAGGGACAATAAACAGATCCAGAGAGAGGTGGTGACAACAAACAGATCCAGAGAGGTGGGGACAAAAAACAGATCCAGAGAGGAAGGGACAACAAACAGATCCAGAGAGGTGGGGACCACAAACGGATCCAGACAGGTGTGGACAGCAAACAGATCCAGAGAGAGGTGGGGACAACAAACAGATCCAGAGAGGTGGGGACAACAAACAGATCCAGAGAGGTGGGGACAACAAACAGATCCAGAGAGGGAGGGACAACAAACACATTCCGGACAGGGAGGGACAACAAACAGATCCAGGGAGAGAGGGACAACAAACAGATTCAGAGAGGTGGGGACTTCAAACAGATCCAGAGAGGGAGGGACAACAAACAGATCCAGAGAGAGAGGGACAACAAACAGATTCAGAGAGGTCTGGACTACAAACAGATCCAGAGATGGAGGGACAAAAAACAGATCCAGAGAGAGAGGGACAACAAACAGATCCAGAGAGGGAGGGACAACAAACAGATCCAGAGAGGGAGGGACAACAAACACATTCCGGACAGGGAGGGACAACAAACAGATCCAGAGAGAGAGGGACAACAAACAGATTCAGAGAGGTGGGGAAAACAAACAGATCCAGAGAGGGAGGGACAACAAACAGATCCAGAGAGAGAGGGACAACAAACAGATCCAGAGAGGGACAACAAACAGATCCAGAGAGAGAGAGGGACAACAAACACGTTCCGGACAGGGAGGGACAACAAACAGATCCAGAGAGAGAGGGACAACAGACAGATCCAGAGAGAGAGGGACAACAAACAGATCCAGACAGGGAGGAACAACAAACAGATTCAGACACGGAGGGACAACAAACAGATCCAGACAGGGAGGGACAACAAACAGATTCAGAGAGGTGGGGACAACAAACAGATCCTTAGAGAGGGACAACAAACAGATACAGAGAGAGAGGGACAACAAACAGATCCAGAGAGAGAGGGACAACAAACAGATCCAGAGAGAGAGAGAGGGACAACAAACAGATCCAGAGAGGGACAACAAACAGATCCATAAAGAGAGGGACAACAAACAGATCCAGATAGAGAGGGACAACAAACAGATCCAGAGAGAGAGTGACAACAAACAAATCCAGTTAGAGAGAGAGGGACAACAAACAGATCCAGAGAGGGACAACAAACAGATCCAGAGAGGGAGGGACAACAAACAGATCCAGAGAGGTGGGGAAAACAATCAGATCCAGAGAGAGAGAGAGGGACAACAAACTGATCCAGACAGGGAGTGACAACAAACAGATCCAGAGAGAGAGGGACAACAAACAGATCCAGACAGGGAGGGACAACAAACAGATCCAGAGAGAGAGGGACAACAAACAGATTCAGAGAGGTGGGGACAACAAACAGATCCAGAGAGAGAGACAACAAACAGATCCAAAAAGAGAGGGACAAAAAACAGATCCAGAGAGAGAGGGACAATAAACAGATTCAGAGAGAGAGAGAGAGGGACAACAAACAGATCATGAGAGGGACAACAAACAGATCCAGAGAGGGAGGGACAACAAACAGATCCAGAGAGGTAGGGACAACAAACAGATCCAGAGAGAGAGGGACAACAAACAGATCCAGAGACGGAGGAACAACAAACAGATCCAGAGAGAGGTGGGGACAACAAACAGATCCAGAGAGGGAGGGACAACAAACAGATACAGAGAGAGATGGACAACAAACAGATCCAGAGAAGGAGGGACAACAAACAGATCCAGAGAGATGGGAAAAACAAACAGATCCAGAGAGAGAGGGACAACAAACAGATTCAGAGAGGTGGGGACTAAAAACAGATCATGACATGGAGGGACAACAAACAGATCAGAGTGAGAGAGAGGGACAACAAACAGATCCAGAGAGAGAGTGAGGTGGGGACAACAAACAGATCCAGAGAGGTGGGGAACACAAACAGATAAAGAGAGGTGGGGACAACAATCAGATCCAGAGAGGGAGGGACAACAAACAGATCCAGAGAGAGAGAGGGACAACAAACAGATCAAGAGAGGTGGGGACGACAAACAGATCCAGAGAGGGATGGACAACAAACAGATTCAGAGAGATGGGGACAACAAACAGATCCAGAGAGGTGGGGACAACAAACAGATCCAGAGAGAGAGAGGGACAACAAACAGATCCAGACAGGGAGGGACAACAAACAGATCCAGAGAGGGAGGGACAACAAACAGATCCAGAGAGGGACAACAAACAGATCCAGAGAGAGAGGGACAACAAACAGATCCAGAGAGGGACAACAAACAGATCCAGAGAGAGAGGGACAACATACAGATCCAGAGAGGTGGGGACAACAAACAGATCCAGAGAGGTGGGGACAACAAACAGATCCAGAGAAAGAGAGGGACAACAAACAGATCCAGAGAGGGAGGGACAACAAACAGATCCAGAGAGGTGGGGACAACAATCAGATCCAGAGAGAGAGAGAGGGACAACAAACTGATCCAGACAGGGAGTGACAACAAACAGATCCAGAGAGAGAGGGACAACAAACAGATCCAGACAGGGAGGGACAACAAACAGATCCAGAGAGAGAGGGACAACAAACAGATTCAGAGAGGTGGGGACAACAAACAGATCCAGAGAGAGAGACAACAAACAGATCCAAAAAGAGAGGGACAAAAAACAGATCCAGAGAGAGAGGGACAATAAACAGATTCAGAGAGAGAGAGAGAGGGACAACAAATAGATCATGAGAGGGACAACAAACAGATCCAGAGAGGGAGGGACAACAAACAGATCCAGAGAGGTAGGGACAACAAACAGATCCAGAGAGAGAGGGACAACAAACAGATCCAGAGAGGGAGGGACAACAAACAGATCCAGAGAGGGAGGAACAACAAACAGATCCAGAGAGAGAGGGACAACAAACAGATCCAGAGACGGAGGAACAACAAACAGATCCAGAGAGAGGTGGGGACAACAAACAGATCCAGAGAGGGAGGGACAACAAACAGATACAGAGAGAGATGGACAACAAACAGATCCAGAGAAGGAGGGACAACAAACAGATCCAGAGAGATGGGAAAAACAAACAGATCCAGAGAGAGAGGGACAACAAACAGATTCAGAGAGGTGGGGACTAAAAACAGATCATGACATGGAGGGACAACAAACAGATCAGAGTGAGAGAGAGGGACAACAAACAGATCCAGAGAGAGAGTGAGGTGGGGACAACAAACAGATCCAGAGAGGTGGGGAACACAAACAGATAAAGAGAGGTGGGGACAACAATCAGATCCAGAGAGGGAGGGACAACAAACAGATCCAGAGAGAGAGAGGGACAACAAACAGATCAAGAGAGGTGGGGACAACAAACAGATCCAGAGAGGGATGGACAACAAACAGATTCAGAGAGATGGGGACAACAAACAGATCCAGAGAGGTGGGGACAACAAACAGATCCAGAGAGAGAGAGGGACAACAAACAGATCCAGACAGGGAGGGACAACAAACAGATCCAGAGAGGGAGGGACAACAAACAGATCCAGAGAGGGACAACAAACAGATCCAGAGAGAGAGGGACAACAAACAGATCCAGAGAGGGACAACAAACAGATCCAGAGAGAGAGGGACAACATACAGATCCAGAGAGGTGGGGACAACAAACAGATCCAGAGAGGTGGGGACAACAAACAGATCCAGAGAAAGAGAGGGACAACAAACAGATCCAGAGAGGGAGGGACAACAAACAGATCCAGAGAGGTGGGGACAACAATCAGATCCAGAGAGAGAGAGAGGGACAACAAACTGATCCAGACAGGGAGTGACAACAAACAGATCCAGGGAGAGAGGGACAACAAACAGATCCAGACAGGGAGGGACAACAAACAGATCCAGAGAGAGAGGGACAACAAACAGATTCAGAGAGGTGGGGACAACAAACAGATCCAGAGAGAGAGACAACAAACAGATCCAAACAGAGAGGGACAAAAAACAGATCCAGAGAGAGAGGGACAATAAACAGATTCAGAGAGAGAGAGAGAGGGACAACAAACAGATCATGAGAGGGACAACAAACAGATCCAGAGAGGGAGGGACAACAAACAGATCCAGAGAGGTAGGGACAACAAACAGATCCAGAGAGAGAGGGACAACAAACAGATCCAGAGAGGGAGGGACAACAAACAGATCCAGAGAGGGAGGAACAACAAACAGATCCAGAGAGAGAGGGACAACAAACAGATCCAGAGACGGAGGAACAACAAACAGATCCAGAGAGAGGTGGGGACAACAAACAGATCCAGAGAGGGAGGGACAACAAACAGATACAGAGAGAGATGGACAACAAACAGATCCAGAGAAGGAGGGACAACAAACAGATCCAGAGAGATGGGAAAAACAAACAGATCCAGAGAGAGAGGGACAACAAACAGATTCAGAGAGGTGGGGACTAAAAACAGATCATGACATGGAGGGACAACAAACAGATCCATAGAGAGAGGGACAACAAACAGATCCAGAGAGGGAGGGACAACAAACAGATCCAGAGAGGGAGGGACAACAAACAGATCCAGAGAGAGAGGGACAACAAACAGATCCAGAGAGAGAGGGACAACAAACAGATTCAGAGAGATGGGGACAACAAACAGATCCAGAGAGGTGGGGACAACAAACAGATCCAGAGAGAGAGAGGGACAACAAACAGATCCAGACAGGGAGGGACAACAAACAGATCCAGAGAGGGAGGGGCAACAAACAGATCCAGAGAGGGACAACAAACAGATCCAGAGAGAGAGGGACAACAAACAGATCCAGAGAGGGACAACAAACAGATCCAGAGAGAGAGGGACAACATACAGATCCAGAGAGGTGGGGACAACAAACAGATCCAGAGAGGTGGGGACAACAAACAGATCCAGAGAAAGAGAGGGACAACAAACAGATCCAGAGAGGGAGGGACAACAAACAGATCCAGAGAGGTGGGGACAACAATCAGATCCAGAGAGAGAGAGGGACAACAAACTGATCCAGACAGGGAGTGACAACAAACAGATCCAGAGAGAGAGGGACAACAAACAGATCCAGACAGGGAGGGACAACAAACAGATCCAGAGAGAGAGGGACAACAAACAGATCCAGAGAGGGAGGGACAACAAACAGATCCAGAGAGAGAGGGACAACAAACAGATCCAGAGAGAGAGGGACAACAAACAGATTCAGAGAGATGGGGACAACAAACAGATCCAGAGAGGTGGGGACAACAAACCGATCCAGAGAGAGAGAGGGACAACAAACAGATCCAGACAGGGAGGGACAACAAACAGATCCAGAGAGGGAGGGACAACAAACAGATCCAGAGAGGGACAACAAACAGATCCAGAGAGAGAGGGACAACAAACAGATCCCGAGAGGGACAACAAACAGATCCAGAGAGAGAGGGACAAGAAACAGATCCAGAGAGAGAGGGACAACAAACATATCCAGACAGGGAGGGACAACAAACAGATTCAGACAGGGAGGGACAACAAACAGATCATAGAGAGAGAGAGGGACAAGAAACAGATCCAGAGAGAGAGGGACAACAAACATATCCAGACAGGGAGGGACAACAAACAGATTCAGACAGGGAGGGACAACAAACAGATCATAGAGAGAGAGAGGGACAACAAACAGATCCAGAGAGGTGGGGAAAACAAACAGATCCAGAGAGGTGGGGACAACAATCAGATCCAGAGAGAGAGGGACAACAAACAGATCCAGAGAGGTGGGGACAACAAACAGATCCAGAGAG
Source organism: Oncorhynchus clarkii lewisi (assembly GCF_045791955.1). Classification (NCBI taxonomy): domain Eukaryota; kingdom Metazoa; phylum Chordata; class Actinopteri; order Salmoniformes; family Salmonidae; genus Oncorhynchus; species Oncorhynchus clarkii. The sequence goes on from NW_027261055.1 coordinate 173,013, forward strand.
GGATGGACAACAAACAGATCCAGAGAGATGGGGACAACAAACAGATCCAGAGAGGTGGGGACAACAAACAGATCCAGAGAGAGAGAGGGACAACAAACAGATCCAGACAGGGAGGGACAACAAACAGATCCAGAGAGGGAGGGACAACAAACAGATCCAGAGAGGGACAACAAACAGATCCAGAGAGAGAGGGACAACAAACAGATGCAGAGAGGGACAACAAACAGATCCAGAGAGAGAGGGACAACATACAGATCCAGAGAGGTGGGGACAACAAACAGATCCAGAGAGGTGGGGACAACAAACAGATCCAGAGAAAGAGAGGGACAACAAACAGATCCAGAGAGAGAGGGACAACAAACAGATCCAGAGAGGTGGGGACAACAAACATATCCAGAGAGAGAGAGGGACAACAAACTGATCCAGACAGGGAGTGACAACAAACATATCCAGAGAGAGAGGGACAACAAACAGATTCAGAGAGGTTGGGACTACAAACAGATCCAGAGAGAGAGGGACAACAAACAGATCCAGACAGGGAGGGACAACAAACAGATTCAGACAGGGAGGGACAACAAACAGATCAGAGTGAGAGAGAGGGACAACAAACAGATCCAGAGAGAGAGTGAGGTGGGGACAACAAACAGATCCAGAGAGGAGGGGAACACAAACAGATAAAGAGAGGTGGGGACAACAATCAGATCCAGAGAGGGAGGGACAACAAACAGATCCAGAGAGAGAGGGACAACAAACAGATCCAGACAGGGAGGGACAACAAACAGATCCAGAGAGGGAGGGACAACAAACAGATCCAGAGAGGTAGGGACAACAAACAGATCCAGAGAGAGAGGGACAACAAACAGATCCAGAGAGGGAGGGACAACAAACAGATCCAGAGAGGTGGGGACAACAAACAGATCCAGAGAAAGAGAGGGACAACAAACAGATCCAGAGAGGGAGGGACAACAAACAGATCCAGAGAGGTGGGGACAACAATCAGATCCAGAGAGAGAGAGAGGGACAACAAACTGATCCAGACAGGGAGTGACAACAAACAGATCCAGGGAGAGAGGGACAACAAACAGATCCAGACAGGGAGGGACAACAAACAGATCCAGAGAGAGAGGGACAACAAACAGATTCAGAGAGGTGGGGACAACAAACAGATCCAGAGAGAGAGACAACAAACAGATCCAAAAAGAGAGGGACAAAAAACAGATCCAGAGAGAGAGGGACAATAAACAGATTCAGAGAGAGAGAGAGAGGGACAACAAACAGATCATGAGAGGGACAACAAACAGATCCAGAGAGGGAGGGACAACAAACAGATCCAGAGAGGTAGGGACAACAAACAGATCCAGAGAGAGAGGGACAACAAACAGATCCAGAGAGGGAGGGACAACAAACAGATCCAGAGAGGGAGGAACAACAAACAGATCCAGAGAGAGAGGGACAACAAACAGATCCAGAGACGGAGGAACAACAAACAGATCCAGAGAGAGGTGGGGACAACAAACAGATCCAGAGAGGGAGGGACAACAAACAGATACAGAGAGAGATGGACAACAAACAGATCCAGAGAAGGAGGGACAACAAACAGATCCAGAGAGATGGGAAAAACAAACAGATCCAGAGAGAGAGGGACAACAAACAGATTCAGAGAGGTGGGGACTAAAAACAGATCATGACATGGAGGGACAACAAACAGATCCATAGAGAGAGGGACAACAAACAGATCCAGAGAGGGAGGGACAACAAACAGATCCAGAGAGGGAGGGACAACAAACAGATCCAGAGAGGGAGGAACAACAAACAGATCCAGAGAGAGAGGGACAACAAACAGATCCAGAGACGGAGGAACAACAAACAGATCCAGAGAGAGGTGGGGACAACAAACAGATCCAGAGAGGGAGGGACAACAAACAGATACAGAGAGAGAGGGACAACAAACAGATTCAGAGAGATGGGGACAACAAACAGATCCAGAGAGGTGGGGACAACAAACAGATCCAGAGAGAGAGAGGGACAACAAACAGATCCAGACAGGGAGGGACAACAAACAGATCCAGAGAGGGAGGGGCAACAAACAGATCCAGAGAGGGACAACAAACAGATCCAGAGAGAGAGGGACAACAAACAGATCCAGAGAGGGACAACAAACAGATCCAGAGAGAGAGGGACAACATACAGATCCAGAGAGGTGGGGACAACAAACAGATCCAGAGAGGTGGGGACAACAAACAGATCCAGAGAAAGAGAGGGACAACAAACAGATCCAGAGAGGGAGGGACAACAAACAGATCCAGAGAGGTGGGGACAACAATCAGATCCAGAGAGAGAGAGGGACAACAAACTGATCCAGAGAGAGAGGGACAACAAACAGATCCAGAGAGGGAGGGACAACAAACAGATCCAGAGAGAGAGGGACAACAAACAGATCCAGAGAGAGAGGGACAACAAACAGATTCAGAGAGATGGGGACAACAAACAGATCCAGAGAGGTGGGGACAACAAACAGATCCAGAGAGAGAGAGGGACAACAAACAGATCCAGACAGGGAGGGACAACAAACAGATCCAGAGAGGGAGGGACAACAAACAGATCCAGAGAGGGACAACAAACAGATCCAGAGAGAGAGGGACAACAAACAGATCCCGAGAGGGACAACAAACAGATCCAGAGAGAGAGGGACAACAAACAGATCCAGACAGGGAGGGACAACAAACAGATTCAGACAGGGAGGGACAACAAACAGATCAGAGTGAGAGAGAGGGACAACAAACAGATCCAGAGAGAGAGTGAGGTGGGGACAACAAACAGATCCAGAGAGGAGGGGAACACAAACAGATAAAGAGAGGTGGGGACAACAATCAGATCCAGAGAGGGAGGGACAACAAACAGATCCAGAGAGAGAGGGACAACAAACAGATCCAGACAGGGAGGGACAACAAACAGATCCAGAGAGGGAGGGACAACAAACAGATCCAGAGAGGTAGGGACAACAAACAGATCCAGAGAGAGAGGGACAACAAACAGATCCAGAGAGGGAGGGACAACAAACAGATCCAGAGAGGTGGGGACAACAAACAGATCCAGAGAAAGAGAGGGACAACAAACAGATCCAGAGAGGGAGGGACAACAAACAGATCCAGAGAGGTGGGGACAACAATCAGATCCAGAGAGAGAGAGAGGGACAACAAACTGATCCAGACAGGGAGTGACAACAAACAGATCCAGGGAGAGAGGGACAACAAACAGATCCAGACAGGGAGGGACAACAAACAGATCCAGAGAGAGAGGGACAACAAACAGATTCAGAGAGGTGGGGACAACAAACAGATCCAGAGAGAGAGACAACAAACAGATCCAAAAAGAGAGGGACAAAAAACAGATCCAGAGAGAGAGGGACAATAAACAGATTCAGAGAGAGAGAGAGAGGGACAACAAACAGATCATGAGAGGGACAACAAACAGATCCAGAGAGGGAGGGACAACAAACAGATCCAGAGAGGTAGGGACAACAAACAGATCCAGAGAGAGAGGGACAACAAACAGATCCAGAGAGGGAGGGACAACAAACAGATCCAGAGAGGGAGGAACAACAAACAGATCCAGAGAGAGAGGGACAACAAACAGATCCAGAGACGGAGGAACAACAAACAGATCCAGAGAGAGGTGGGGACAACAAACAGATCCAGAGAGGGAGGGACAACAAACAGATACAGAGAGAGATGGACAACAAACAGATCCAGAGAAGGAGGGACAACAAACAGATCCAGAGAGATGGGAAAAACAAACAGATCCAGAGAGAGAGGGACAACAAACAGATTCAGAGAGGTGGGGACTAAAAACAGATCATGACATGGAGGGACAACAAACAGATCCATAGAGAGAGGGACAACAAACAGATCCAGAGAGGGAGGGACAACAAACAGATCCAGAGAGGGAGGGACAACAAACAGATCCAGAGAGGGAGGAACAACAAACAGATCCAGAGAGAGAGGGACAACAAACAGATCCAGAGACGGAGGAACAACAAACAGATCCAGAGAGAGGTGGGGACAACAAACAGATCCAGAGAGGGAGGGACAACAAACAGATACAGAGAGAGAGGGACAACAAACAGATTCAGAGAGATGGGGACAACAAACAGATCCAGAGAGGTGGGGACAACAAACAGATCCAGAGAGAGAGAGGGACAACAAACAGATCCAGACAGGGAGGGACAACAAACAGATCCAGAGAGGGAGGGGCAACAAACAGATCCAGAGAGGGACAACAAACAGATCCAGAGAGAGAGGGACAACAAACAGATCCAGAGAGGGACAACAAACAGATCCAGAGAGAGAGGGACAACATACAGATCCAGAGAGGTGGGGACAACAAACAGATCCAGAGAGGTGGGGACAACAAACAGATCCAGAGAAAGAGAGGGACAACAAACAGATCCAGAGAGGGAGGGACAACAAACAGATCCAGAGAGGTGGGGACAACAATCAGATCCAGAGAGAGAGAGGGACAACAAACTGATCCAGAGAGAGAGGGACAACAAACAGATCCAGAGAGGGAGGGACAACAAACAGATCCAGAGAGAGAGGGACAACAAACAGATCCAGAGAGAGAGGGACAACAAACAGATTCAGAGAGATGGGGACAACAAACAGATCCAGAGAGGTGGGGACAACAAACAGATCCAGAGAGAGAGAGGGACAACAAACAGATCCAGACAGGGAGGGACAACAAACAGATCCAGAGAGGGAGGGACAACAAACAGATCCAGAGAGGGACAACAAACAGATCCAGAGAGAGAGGGACAACAAACAGATCCCGAGAGGGACAACAAACAGATCCAGAGAGAGAGGGACAAGAAACAGATCCAGAGAGAGAGGGACAACAAACATATCCAGACAGGGAGGGACAACAAACAGATTCAGACAGGGAGGGACAACAAACAGATCATAGAGAGAGAGAGGGACAACAAACAGATCCAGAGAGAGAGTGAGGTGGGGACAACAAACAGATCCAGAGAGGTGGGGAAAACAAACAGATCCAGAGAGGTGGGGACAACAATCAGATCCAGAGAGAGAGGGACAACAAACAGATCCAGAGAGGTGGGGACAACAAACAGATCCAGAGAGGGATGGACAACAAACAGATCCAGAGAGATGGGGACAACAAACAGATCCAGAGAGGTGGGGACAACAAACAGATCCAGAGAGAGAGAGGGACAACAAACAGATCCAGACAGGGAGGGACAACAAACAGATCCAGAGAGGGAGGGACAACAAACAGATCCAGAGAGGGACAACAAACAGATCCAGAGAGAGAGGGACAACAAACAGATGCAGAGAGGGACAACAAACAGATCCAGACAGGGAGGGACAACAAACAGATTCAGACAGGGAGGGACAACAAACAGATCAGAGTGAGAGAGAGGGACAACAAACAGATCCAGAGAGAGAGTGAGGTGGGGACAACAAACAGATCCAGAGAGGTGGGGAAAACAAACAGATCCAGAGAGGTGGGGACAACAATCAGATCCAGAGAGAGAGGGACAACAAACAGATCCAGAGAGGTGGGGACAACAAACAGATCCAGAGAGGGATGGACAACAAACAGATCCAGAGAGATGGGGACAACAAACAGATCCAGAGAGGTGGGGACAACAAACAGATCCAGAGAGAGAGAGGGACAACAAACAGATCCAGACAGGGAGGGACAACAAACAGATCCAGAGAGGGAGGGACAACAAACAGATCCAGAGAGGGACAACAAACAGATCCAGAGAGAGAGGGACAACAAACAGATGCAGAGAGGGACAACAAACAGATCCAGAGAGAGAGGGACAACATACAGATCCAGAGAGGTGGGGACAACAAACAGATCCAGAGAGGTGGGGACAACAAACAGATCCAGAGAAAGAGAGGGACAACAAACAGATCCAGAGAGAGAGGGACAACAAACAGATCCAGAGAGGTGGGGACAACAAACATATCCAGAGAGAGAGAGGGACAACAAACTGATCCAGACAGGGAGTGACAACAAACATATCCAGAGAGAGAGGGACAACAAACAGATTCAGAGAGGTTGGGACTACAAACAGATCCAGAGATGGAGGGACAACAAACAGATCCAGAGAGAGAGGGACAACAAACAGATCCAGACAGGGAGGGACAACAAACAGATTCAGACAGGGAGGGACAACAAACAGATCAGAGTGAGAGAGAGGGACAACAAACAGATCCAGAGAGAGAGTGAGGTGGGGACAACAAACAGATCAAGAGAGGCGGGGAACACAAACAGATAAAGAGAGGTGGGGACAACAATCAGATCCAGAGAGGGAGGGACAACAAACAGATCCAGAGAGAGAGGGACAACAAACAGATCCAGACAGGGAGGGACAACAAACAGATCCAGAGAGGGAGGGACAACAAACAGATCCAGAGAGGGACAACAAACAGATCCAGAGAGAGAGGGACAACAAACAGATCCAGAGAGGGACAACAAACAGATCCAGAGAGAGAGGGACAACAAACAGATCCAGAGAGGTGGGGACAACAAACAGATCCAGAGAGGTGGGGTCAACAAACAGATTCAGAGAGATGGGGACAACAAACAGATCCAGAGAGGTGGGGACAACAAACAGATCCAGAGAGAGAGAGGGACAACAAACAGATCCAGACAGGGAGGGCCAATAAACAGATCCAGAGAGGGAGGGACAACAAACAGATCCAGAGAGGGACAACAAACAGATCCAGAGAGAGAGAGACAACAAACAGATCCAGAGAGGGACAACAAACAGATCCAGAGAGAGAGGGACAACAAACAGATGCAGAGAGGGACAACAAACAGATCCAGAGAGAGAGGGACAACATACAGATCCAGAGAGGTGGGGACAACAAACAGATCCAGAGAGGTGGGGACAACAAACAGATCCAGAGAAAGAGAGGGACAACAAACAGATCCAGAGAGAGAGGGACAACAAACAGATCCAGAGAGGTGGGGACAACAAACATATCCAGAGAGAGAGAGGGACAACAAACTGATCCAGACAGGGAGTGACAACAAACATATCCAGAGAGAGAGGGACAACAAACAGATTCAGAGAGGTTGGGACTACAAACAGATCCAGAGATGGAGGGACAACAAACAGATCCAGAGAGATTGGGACAACAAACAGATCCAGAGAGGGAGGGACAACAAACAGATCCAGAGAGGGAGGGACAACAAACAGATCCACAGAGAGAGGGACAACAAACAGATCCAGAGAGAGAGGGACAACAAACAGATCCAGACAGGGAGGGACAACAAACAGATTCAGACAGGGAGGGACAACAAACAGATCAGAGTGAGAGAGAGGGACAACAAACAGATCCAGAGAGAGAGTGAGGTGGGGACAACAAACAGATCCAGAGAGGAGGGGAACACAAACAGATAAAGAGAGGTGGGGACAACAATCAGATCCAGAGAGGGAGGGACAACAAACAGATCCAGAGAGAGAGGGACAACAAACAGATCCAGACAGGGAGGGACAACAAACAGATCCAGAGAGGGAGGGACAACAAACAGATCCAGAGAGGGACAACAAACAGATCCAGAGAGAGAGGGACAACAAACAGATCCAGAGAGGGACAACAAACAGATCCAGAGAGAGAGGGACAACAAACAGATCCAGAGAGGTGGGGACAACAAACAGATCCAGAGAGGTGGGGTCAACAAACAGATTCAGAGAGATGGGGACAACAAACAGATCCAGAGAGGTGGGGACAACAAACAGATCCAGAGAGAGAGAGGGACAACAAACAGATCCAGACAGGGAGGGCCAATAAACAGATCCAGAGAGGGAGTGACAACAAACAGATCCAGAGAGGGACAACAAACAGATCCAGAGAGAGAGAGACAACAAACAGATCCAGAGAGGGACAACAAACAGATCCAGAGAGAGAGGGACAACATACAGATCCAGAGAGGTGGGGACAACAAACAGATCCAGAAAAAGAGAGGGACAACAAACAGATCCAGAGAGGGAGGGACAACAAACAGATCCAGAGAGGTGGGGACAACAAACAGATGCAGAGAGAGAGAGGGACAACAAACTGATCCAGACAGGGAGTGACAACAAACAGATCCAGAGAGAGAGGGACAACAAACAGATTCAGAGAGGTGGGGACAACAAACAGATCCAGAGAGAGAGACAACAAACAGATCCAAAAAGAGAGGGACAAAAAACAGATCCAGAGAGAGAGGGACAATAAACAGATCCAGAGAGAGAGAGAGAGGGACAACAAACAGATCATGAGAGGGACAACAAACAGATCCAGAGAGGGAGGGACAACAAACAGATCCAGAGAGGTAGGGACAACAAACAGATCCAGAGAGAGAGGGACAACAAACAGATCCAGAGAGGGAGGGACAACAAACAGATCCAGAGAGGGAGGAACAACAAACAGATCCAGAGAGAGAGGGACAACAAACAGATCCAGAGACGGAGGAACAACAAACAGATCCAGAGAGAGGTAGGGACAACAAACAGATCCAGAGAGGGAGGGACAACAAACAGATACAGAGAGAGAGGGACAACAAACAGATCCAGAGAAGGAGGGACAACAAACAGATCCAGAGAGATGGGAAAAACAAACAGATCCAGAGAGAGAGGGACAACGAACAGATTCAGAGAGGTGGGGACTAAAAACAGATCCAGACATGGAGGGACAACAAACAGATCCAGAGAGAGAGGGACAACAAACAGATCCAGAGAGGGAGGGACAACAAACAGATCCAGAGAGGGAGGGACAACAAACAGATCCAGAGAGAGAGGGACAACAAACAGATCCAGAGAGAGAGGGACAACAAACAGATCCAGACAGGGAGGGACAACAAACAGATCATATAGAGAGAGAGGGACAACAAACAGATCCAGAGAGAGAGTGAGGTGGGGATAACAAACAGATCCAGAGAGGTGGGGAAAACAAACAGATCCAGAGAGGTGGGGACAACAATCAGATCCAGAGAGGGAGGGACAACAAACAGATCCAGAGAGAGAGGGACAACAAACAGATTCAGAGAGGTCTGGACTACAAACAGATCCAGAGATGGAGGGACAACAAACAGATCCAGAGAGACAGGGACAACAAACAGATCCAGAGAGGGAGGGATAACAAACAGATCCAGAGAGGTGGGGACAACAAACAGATCCAGAGAGAGAGAGGGACAACAAACAGATCCAGACAGGGAGGGACAACAAACAGATCCAGAGAGGGAGGGACAATAAACAGATCCAGAGAGAGAGGGACAACAAACAGATCCAGAGAGGGACAACAAACAGATCCAGAGAGATGGGGACAACAAACAGATCCAGAGAGGTGGGGACAACAAACAGATCCAGAGAGAGAGAGGGACAACAAACAGATCCAGAGATGGAGGGACAACAAACAGATCCAGAGAGGTGGGGACAACAAACAGATCCAAAGAGAGAAAGGGACAACAAACTGATCCAGACATGGAGTGACAACAAACAGATCCAGAGAGAGAGGGACAACAAACAGATCCAGACAGGGAGGGACAACAAACAGATCCAGAGAGAGAGGGACAACAAACAGATTCAGAGAGGTGGGGGCAACAAACAGATCCAGAGAGAGGGACAACAAACAGATCCAGAGAGAGAGGGACAACAAACAGATCCAGAGAGAGAGGGACAATAAACAGATCCAGAGAGAGAGAGAGGGACAACAAACAGATCATGAGAGGGACAACAAACAGATCCAGAGAGAGAGGGACAACAAACAGATCCAGAGAGGGAGGGACAACAAACAGATCCAGAGAGGGAGGGACAACAAACAGATCCAGAGAGAGAGGGACAACAAACAGATCCAGAGAGTTGGGGACAACAAACAGATCAAGAGAGAGAGGGACAACAAACAGATCCAGAGTTCTCTGTATTTGTTACTGATGTTTCAGTCCCTTCTTTCTGTAACTGAGGGACTTCATACGTTCTCTGTATTTGCTACTGAAGTTTCAGCCCCTTCTTTCTATAACTGAGGGACTTCATAAGTTCTCTGTATTTGCTACTAATGTTTTACTCCCTTCTTTCTATAACTGAGGGACTTCATACGTTCTCTGTATTTGCTACTGATGTTTCAGTCCTTTCTTTCTATAACTGAGGGACTTCATAACTTCTCTGTATTCGCTACTCATGTTTCAGTCCCTTATTTCTATAACTGAGGCACTTCATAAGTTCTCTATATTTGCTACTGATGTTTCAGTCCCTTCTTCTATAACTGAGGGACTCCAAAAGTTCTCTGTATTTGCTACTGATGTTTCAGTCCCTTCTTTCTGTAACTGAGGGACTTCATACGTTCTCTGTATTTGCTACTGATGTTTCAGTCCTTTCTTTCTATAACTGAGGGACTTCATAAGTTCTCTGTATTCGCTACTCATGTTTCAGTCCCTTATTTCTATAACTGAGGCACTTCATAAGTTCTCTATATTTGCTACTGATGTTTCAGTCCCTTCTTCTATAACTGAGGGACTCCAAAAGTTCTCTGTATTTGCTACTAATGTTTTACTCCCGTCTTTCTATAACTGAGGGACTTCATACGTTCTCCACCATGTATTTACTACTGATGTTTCAGTCTCATCTTTCTATAACTGAGGGACTTCATAAGTTCTCTGTATTTACCACTAATGTTTCAGTCCCTTCTTTCTATAACTGAGGGACTCTATAAGTTCTCTGTATTTGCTACTGATGTTTCAGTCCCTTCTTTCTGTAACTGAGGGACTTCATAAGTTCTCTGTATTTGCTACTGATGTTTCAGTCCCTTCTTTCTGTAACTGAGGGACTTCATACGTTCTCTGTATTTGCTACTGAAGTTTCAGTCCCTTCTTTCTATAACTGAGGGACTTCATAAGTTCTCTGTATTTGCTACTAATGTTTTACTCCCTTCTTTCTATAACTGAGGCACTTCATACGTTCTCTGTATTTGCTACTGATGTTTCAGTCCTTTCTTTCTAAAACTGAGGGACTTCATAAGTTCTCTGTATTTGCTACTCATGTTTCAGTCCCTTATTTCTATAACTGAGGCACTTCATAAGTTCTCTATATTTGCTACTGATGTTTCAGTCCCTTCTTCTATAACTGAGGGACTCCAAAAGTTCTCTGTATTTGCTACTGATGTTTCAGTCCCTTCTTTCTAAAACTGAGGGTCTTCATATGTTCTCCACCATGTATTTACTACTGATGTTTCAGTCTCATGTTTCTATAACTGAGGGACTTCATAAGTTCTCTGTATTTACCACTAATGTTTCAGTCCCTTCTTTCTATAACTGAGGGACTCTATAAGTTCTCTGTATTTGCTACTGATGTTTCAGTCCCTTCTTTCTGTAACTGAGGGACTTCATAAGTTCTCTGTATTTGCTACTGATGTTTCAGTCCCTTCTTTCTGTAACTGCGGGACTTCATAAGTTCTCTGTATTTGCTACTGATGTTTCAGTCCTTTCTTTCTATAACTGAGGGACTTCATAAGTTCTCTGTATTTGCTACTGATGTTTCAGTCCTTTCTTTCTATAACTGAGGGACTTCATACGTTCTCTGTATTTGCTACTGATGTTTCAGTCCTTTCTTTCTATAACTGAGGGACTTCATACGTTCTCTGTATTTGCTACTGATGTTTCAGTCCTTTATTTCTATAACTGAGGGACTCCATAAGTTCTCTGTATTTGCTACTGATGTTTCAGTCCCTTCTTTCTATAACTGAGGGACTTCATAAGTTCTCTGTATTTGCTACTAATGTTTCAGTCCCTTCTTTCTATAACTGAGGGACTTCATAAGTTCTCTGTATTTGTTAATGATGTTTCAGTCCCTTCTTTCTGTAACTGAGGGACTTCATACGTTCTCTGTATTTGCTACTGAAGTTTCAGTCCCTTCTTTCTATAACTGAGGGACTTCATAAGTACTCTGTATTTGCTACTAATGTTTTAGTCCCTTCTATCTTTAACTGAGGGACTTCATAAGTTCTCTGTATTTGCTACTGATGTTTCAGTCCCTTCTTTCTGTAACTGAGGGACTTCATAAGTTCTCTGTATTTGCTACTGATGTTTCAGTCCCTTCTTTCTGTAACTGAGGGACTTCAGAAGTTCTCTCTATTTGTTACTGATGTTTCAGTCCCTTCTTTCTGTAACTTAGGGACTTCATACGTTCTCTGTATTTGCTACTGAAGTTTCAGCCCCTTATTTCTATAACTGAGGCACTTCATAAGTTCTCTATATTTGCTACTGATGTTTCATTCCCTTCTTCTATAACTGAGGGACTCCAAAAGTTCTCTGTATTTGCTACTGATGTTTCAGTCCCTTCTTTCTGTAACTGAGGGACTTCATACGTTCTCTGTATTTGCTACTGAAGTTTCAGTCCCTTCTTTCTATAACTGAGGGACTTCATAAGTTCTCTGTATTTGCTACTAATGTTTTACTCCCTTCTTTCTATAACTGAGGCACTTCATACGTTCTCTGTATTTGCTACTGATGTTTCAGTCCTTTCTTTCTAAAACTGAGGGACTTCATAAGTTCTCTGTATTTGCTACTCATGTTTCAGTCCCTTATTTCTATAACTGAGGCACTTCATAAGTTCTCTATATTTGCTACTGATGTTTCAGTCCCTTCTTTCTAAAACTGAGGGTCTTCATATGTTCTCCACCATGTATTTACTACTGATGTTTCAGTCTCATCTTTCTATAACTGAGGGACTTCATAAGTTCTCTGTATTTACCACTAATGTTTCAGTCCCTTCTTTCTATAACTGAGGGACTCTATAAGTTCTCTGTATTTGCTACTGATGTTTCAGTCCCTTCTTTCTGTAACTGAGGGACTTCATAAGTTCTCTGTATTTGCTACTGATGTTTCAGTCCCTTCTTTCTGTAACTGCGGGACTTCATAAGTTCTCTGTATTTGCTACTGATGTTTCAGTCCTTTCTTTCTATAACTGAGGGACTTCATAAGTTCTCTGTATTTGCTACTGATGTTTCAGTCCTTTCTTTCTATAACTGAGGGACATCATACGTTCTCTGTATTTGCTACTGATGTTTCAGTCCCTTCTTTCTATAACTGAGGGACTTCATACGTTCTCTGTATTTGCTACTGATGTTTCAGTCCTTTCTTTCTATAACTGAGGGACTCCATAAGTTCTCTGTATTTGCTACTGATGTTTCAGTCCCTTCTTTCTATAACTGAGGGACTTCATAAGTTCTCTGTATTTGCTACTAATGTTTCAGTCCCTTCTTTCTATAACTGAGGGACTTCATAAGTTCTCTGTATTTGTTAATGATGTTTCAGTCCCTTCTTTCTGTAACTGAGGGACTTCATACGTTCTCTGTATTTGCTACTGAAGTTTCAGTCCCTTCTTTCTATAACTGAGGGACTTCATAAGTACTCTGTATTTGCTACTAATGTTTTAGTCCCTTCTTTCTTTAACTGAGGGACTTCATAAGTTCTCTGTATTTGCTACTGATGTTTCAGTCCCTTCTTTCTGTAACTGAGGGACTTCATAAGTTCTCTGTATTTGCTACTGATGTTTCAGTCCCTTCTTTCTGTAACTGAGGGACTTCAGAAGTTCTCTCTATTTGTTACTGATGTTTCAGTCCCTTCTTTCTGTAACTTAGGGACTTCATACGTTCTCTGTATTTGCTACTGAAGTTTCAGTCCCTTCTTTCTATAACTGAGGGACTTCATAAGTACTCTGTATTTGCTACTAATGTTTTAGTCCCTTCTTTCTTTAACTGAGGGAATTCATAAGTTCTCTGTATTTGCTACTGATGTTTCAGTCCCTTCTTTCTGTAACTGAGGGACTTCATAAGTTCTCTGTATTTGCTACTGATGTTTCAGTCCCTTCTTTCTGTAACTGAGGGACTTCAGAAGTTCTCTCTATTTGTTACTGATGTTTCAGTCCCTTCTTTCTGTAACTTAGGGACTTCATACGTTCTCTGTATTTGCTACTGAAGTTTCAGTCCCTTCTTTCTATAACTGAGGGACTTCATAAGTACTCTGTATTTGCTACTAATGTTTTAGTCCCTTCTTTCTTTAACTGAGGGACTTCATAAGTTCTCTGTATTTGCTACTGATGTTTCAGTCCCTTCTTTCTGTAACTGAGGGACTTCATAAGTTCTCTGTATTTGCTACTGATGTTTCAGTCCCTTCTTTCTGTAACTGAGGGACTTCAGAAGTTCTCTCTATTTGTTACTGATGTTTCAGTCCCTTCTTTCTGTAACTTAGGGACTTCATACGTTCTCTGTATTTGCTACTGAAGTTTCAGTCCCTTCTTTCTATAACTGAGGGACTTCATAAGTACTCTGTATTTGCTACTAATGTTTTAGTCCCTTCTTTCTTTAACTGAGGGACTTCATAAGTTCTCTGTATTTGCTACTGATGTTTCAGTCCCTTCTTTCTGTAACTGAGGGACTTCATAAGTTCTCTGTATTTGCTACTGATGTTTCAGTCCCTTCTTTCTGTAACTGAGGGACTTCAGAAGTTCTCTCTATTTGTTACTGATGTTTCAGTCCCTTCTTTCTGTAACTTAGGGACTTCATACGTTCTCTGTATTTGCTACTGAAGTTTCAGCCCCTTCTTTCTATAACTGAGGGACTTCATAAGTTCTCTGTATTTGCTACTAATGTTTTAGTCCCTTCTTTCTATAACTGAGGGACTTCATAAGTTCTCTGTATTCGCTACTCATGTTTCAGTCCCTTATTTCTATAACTGAGGCACTTCATAAGTTCTCTATATTTGCTACTGATGTTTCAGTCCCTTCTTCTATAACTGAGGGACTCCAAAAGTTCTCTGTATTTGCTACTGATGTTTCAGTCCCTTCTTTCTGTAACTGAGGGACTTCATACGTTCTCTGTATTTGCTACTGAAGTTTCAGTCCCTTCTTTCTATGACTGAGGGACTTCATAAGTTCTCTGTATTTGCTACTAATGTTTTACTCCCGTCTTTCTATAACTGAGGGACTTCATACGTTCTCTGTATTTGCTACTGAAGTTTCAGTCCCTTCTTTCTATAACTGAGGGACTTCATAAGTTCTCTGTATTTGCTAGTAATGTTTTAGTCCCTTCTTTCTATAACTGAGGGACTTCATACGTTCTCTGTATTTGCTACTGATGTTTCAGTCCTTTCTTTCTATAACTGAGGGACTTCATAAGTTCTCTGTATTCGCTACTCATGTTTCAGTCCCTTATTTCTATAACTGAGGCACTTCATAAGTTCTCTATATTTGCTACTGATGTTTCAGTCCCTTCTTCTATAACTGAGGGACTCCAAAAGTTCTCTGTATTTGCTACTGATGTTTCAGTCCCTTCTTTCTGTAACTGAGGGACTTCATACGTTCTCTGTATTTGCTACTGAAGTTTCAGTCCCTTCTTTCTATAACTGAGGGACTTCATAAGTTCTCTGTATTTGCTACTAATGTTTTACTCCCTTCTTTCTATAACTGAGGCACTTCATACGTTCTCTGTATTTGCTACTGATGTTTCAGTCCTTTCTTTCTAAAACTGAGGGACTTCATAAGTTCTCTGTATTTGCTACTCATGTTTCAGTCCCTTATTTCTATAACTGAGGCACTTCATAAGTTCTCTATATTTGCTACTGATGTTTCAGTCCCTTCTTCTATAACTGAGGGACTCCAAAAGTTCTCTGTATTTGCTACTGATGTTTCAGTCCCTTCTTTCTAAAACTGAGGGTCTTCATATGTTCTCCACCATGTATTTACTACTGATGTTTCAGTCTCATCTTTCTATAACTGAGGGACTTCATAAGTTCTCTGTATTTACCACTAATGTTTCAGTCCCTTCTTTCTATAACTGAGGGACTCTATAAGTTCTCTGTATTTGCTACTGATGTTTCAGTCCCTTCTTTCTGTAACTGAGGGACTTCATAAGTTCTCTGTATTTGCTACTGATGTTTCAGTCCCTTCTTTCTGTAACTGAGGGACTTCATACGTTCTCTGTATTTGCTACTGAAGTTTCAGTCCCTTCTTTCTATAACTGAGGGACTTCATAAGTTCTCTGTATTTGCTACTAATGTTTTACTCCCTTCTTTCTATAACTGAGGCACTTCATACGTTCTCTGTATTTGCTACTGATGTTTCAGTCCTTTCTTTCTAAAACTGAGGGACTTCATAAGTTCTCTGTATTTGCTACTCATGTTTCAGTCCCTTATTTCTATAACTGAGGCACTTCATAAGTTCTCTATATTTGCTACTGATGTTTCAGTCCCTTCTTCTATAACTGAGGGACTCCAAAAGTTCTCTGTATTTGCTACTGATGTTTCAGTCCCTTCTTTCTAAAACTGAGGGTCTTCATATGTTCTCCACCATGTATTTACTACTGATGTTTCAGTCTCATGTTTCTATAACTGAGGGACTTCATAAGTTCTCTGTATTTACCACTAATGTTTCAGTCCCTTCTTTCTATAACTGAGGGACTCTATAAGTTCTCTGTATTTGCTACTGATGTTTCAGTCCCTTCTTTCTGTAACTGAGGGACTTCATAAGTTCTCTGTATTTGCTACTGATGTTTCAGTCCCTTCTTTCTGTAACTGCGGGACTTCATAAGTTCTCTGTATTTGCTACTGATGTTTCAGTCCTTTCTTTCTATAACTGAGGGACTTCATAAGTTCTCTGTATTTGCTACTGATGTTTCAGTCCTTTCTTTCTATAACTGAGGGACTTCATACGTTCTCTGTATTTGCTACTGATGTTTCAGTCCTTTCTTTCTATAACTGAGGGACTTCATACGTTCTCTGTATTTGCTACTGATGTTTCAGTCCTTTCTTTCTATAACTGAGGGACTCCATAAGTTCTCTGTATTTGCTACTGATGTTTCAGTCCCTTCTTTCTATAACTGAGGGACTTCATAAGTTCTCTGTATTTGCTACTAATGTTTCAGTCCCTTCTTTCTATAACTGAGGGACTTCATAAGTTCTCTGTATTTGTTAATGATGTTTCAGTCCCTTCTTTCTGTAACTGAGGGACTTCATACGTTCTCTGTATTTGCTACTGAAGTTTCAGTCCCTTCTTTCTGTAACTGAGGGACTTCATAAGTACTCTGTATTTGCTACTAATGTTTTAGTCCCTTCTATCTTTAACTGAGGGACTTCATAAGTTCTCTGTATTTGCTACTGATGTTTCAGTCCCTTCTTTCTGTAACTGAGGGACTTCATAAGTTCTCTGTATTTGCTACTGATGTTTCAGTCCCTTCTTTCTGTAACTGAGGGACTTCAGAAGTTCTCTCTATTTGTTACTGATGTTTCAGTCCCTTCTTTCTGTAACTTAGGGACTTCATACGTTCTCTGTATTTGCTACTGAAGTTTCAGCCCCTTATTTCTATAACTGAGGCACTTCATAAGTTCTCTATATTTGCTACTGATGTTTCAGTCCCTTCTTCTATAACTGAGGGACTCCAAAAGTTCTCTGTATTTGCTACTGATGTTTCAGTCCCTTCTTTCTGTAACTGAGGGACTTCATACGTTCTCTGTATTTGCTACTGAAGTTTCAGTCCCTTCTTTCTATAACTGAGGGACTTCATAAGTTCTCTGTATTTGCTACTAATGTTTTACTCCCTTCTTTCTATAACTGAGGCACTTCATACGTTCTCTGTATTTGCTACTGATGTTTCAGTCCTTTCTTTCTAAAACTGAGGGACTTCATAAGTTCTCTGTATTTGCTACTCATGTTTCAGTCCCTTATTTCTATAACTGAGGCACTTCATAAGTTCTCTATATTTGCTACTGATGTTTCAGTCCCTTCTTCTATAACTGAGGGACTCCAAAAGGTCTCTGTATTTGCTACTGATGTTTCAGTCCCTTCTTTCTAAAACTGAGGGTCTTCATATGTTCTCCACCATGTATTTACTACTGATGTTTCAGTCTCATCTTTCAATAACTGAGGGACTTCATAAGTTCTCTGTATTTACCACTAATGTTTCAGTCCCTTCTTTCTATAACTGAGGGACTCTATAAGTTCTCTGTATTTGCTACTGATGTTTCAGTCCCTTCTTTCTGTAACTGAGGGACTTCATAAGTTCTCTGTATTTGCTACTGATGTTTCAGTCCCTTCTTTCTGTAACTGCGGGACTTCATAAGTTCTCTGTATTTGCTACTGATGTTTCAGTCCTTTCTTTCTATAACTGAGGGACTTCATAAGGTCTCTGTATTTGCTACTGATGTTTCAGTCCTTTCTTTCTATAACTGAGGGACTTCATACGTTCTCTGTATTTGCTACTGATGTTTCAGTCCTTTCTTTCTATAACTGAGGGACTTCATACGTTCTCTGTATTTGCTACTGATGTTTCAGTCCTTTCTTTCTATAACTGAGGGACTCCATAAGTTCTCTGTATTTGCTACTGATGTTTCAGTCCCTTCTTTCTATAACTGAGGGACTTCATAAGTTCTCTGTATTTGCTACTAATGTTTCAGTCCCTTCTTTCTATAACTGAGGGACTTCATAAGTTCTCTGTATTTGTTAATGATGTTTCAGTCCCTTCTTTCTGTAACTGAGGGACTTCATACGTTCTCTGTATTTGCTACTGAAGTTTCAGTCCCTTCTTTCTATAACTGAGGGACTTCATAAGTACTCTGTATTTGCTACTAATGTTTTAGTCCCTTCTTTCTTTAACTGAGGGACTTCATAAGTTCTCTGTATTTGCTACTGATGTTTCAGTCCCTTCTTTCTGTAACTGAGGGACTTCATAAGTTCTCTGTATTTGCTACTGATGTTTCAGTCCCTTCTTTCTGTAACTGAGGGACTTCAGAAGTTCTCTCTATTTGTTACTGATGTTTCAGTCCCTTCTTTCTGTAACTTAGGGACTTCATACGTTCTCTGTATTTGCTACTGAAGTTTCAGCCCCTTCTTTCTATAACTGAGGGACTTCATAAGTTCTCTGTATTTGCTACTAATGTTTTAGTCCCTTCTTTCTATAACTGAGGGACTTCATACGTTCTCTGTATTTGCTACTGATGTTTCAGTCCTTTCTTTCTATAACTGAGGGACTTCATAAGTTCTCTGTATTCGCTACTCATGTTTCAGTCCCTTATTTCTATAACTGAGGCACTTCATAAGTTCTCTATATTTGCTACTGATGTTTCAGTCCCTTCTTCTATAACTGAGGGACTCCAAAAGTTCTCTGTATTTGCTACTGATGTTTCAGTCCCTTCTTTCTGTAACTGAGGGACTTCATACGTTCTCTGTATTTGCTACTGAAGTTTCAGTCCCTTCTTTCTATGACTGAGGGACTTCATAAGTTCTCTGTATTTGCTACTAATGTTTTACTCCCTTCTTTCTATAACTGAGGGACTTCATACGTTCTCTGTATTTGCTACTGATGTTTCAGTCCTTTCTTTCTGTAACTGAGGGACTTCATACGTTCTCTGTATTTGCTACTGAAGTTTCAGTCCCTTCTTTCTATAACTGAGGGACTTCATAAGTTCTCTGTATTTGCTAGTAATGTTTTAGTCCCTTCTTTCTATAACTGAGGGACTTCATACGTTCTCTGTATTTGCTACTGATGTTTCAGTCCTTTCTTTCTATAACTGAGGGACTTCATAAGTTCTCTGTATTCGCTACTCATGTTTCAGTCCCTTATTTCTGTAACTGAGGGACTTCATACGTTCTCCACCATGTATTTACTACTGATGTTTCAGTCTCATCTTTCTATAACTGAGGGACTTCATAAGTTCTCTGTATTTACCACTAATGTTTCAGTCCCTTCTTTCTATAACTGAGGGACTCTATAAGTTCTCTGTATTTGCTACTGATGTTTCAGTCCCTTCTTTCTGTAACTGAGGGACTTCATAAGTTCTCTGTATTTGCTACTGATGTTTCAGTCCCTTCTTTCTGTAACTGCGGGACTTCATAAGTTCTCTGTATTTGCTACTGATGTTTCAGTCCTTTCTTTCTATAACTGAGGGACTTCATAAGTTCTCTGTATTTGCTACTGATGTTTCAGTCCTTTCTTTCTATAACTGAGGGACTTCATACGTTCTCTGTATTTGCTAATGATGTTTCAGTCCTTTCTTTCTATAACTGAGGGACTTCATACGTTCTCTGTATTTGCTACTGATGTTTCAGTCCTTTCTTTCTATAACTGAGGGACTCCATAAGTTCTCTGTATTTGCTACTAATGTTTTAGTCCCTTCTTTCTAAAACTGAGGGACTTCATAAGTTCTCTGTATTCGCTACTCATGTTTCAGTCCCTTATTTCTATAACTGAGGCACTTCATAAGTTCTCTATATTTGCTACTGATGTTTCAGTCCCTTCTTCTATAACTGAGGGACACCAAAAGTTCTCTGTATTTGCTACTGATGTTTCAGTCCCTTCTTTCTAAAACTGAGGGTCTTCATAAGTTCTCCACCATGTATTTACTACTGATGTTTTAGTCATCTTTCTATAACTGAGGGACTTCATAAGTTCTCTGTATTTACCACTAATGTTTCAGTCCCTTCTTTCAATAACTGAGGGACTTCATAAGTTCTCTGTATTTGTTACTGAAGTTTCAGTCCCTTCTTTCTATAACTGAGGGACTTCATAAGTCCTCTGTATTTACCACTAATGTTTCAGTCCCTTCTTTCTATAACTGAGGGACTTCATAAGTTCTCTGTATTTGTTAATGATGTTTCAGTCCCTTCTTTCTGTAACTGAGGGACTTCATACGTTCTCTGTATTTGCTACTGAAGTTTCAGTCCCTTCTTTCTATAACTGAGGGACTTCATAAGTACTCTGTATTTGCTACTAATGTTTTAGTCCCTTCTTTCTGTAACTGAGGGACTTCATAAGTTCTCTGTATTTACCACTAATGTTTCAGTCCCTTTTTTCTATAACTGAGGGACTCTATAAGTTCTCTGTATTTGCTACTGATGTTTCAGTCCCATCTTTCTGTAACTGAGGGACTTCATAAGTTCTCTGTATTTGCTACTGATGTTTCAGTCCCTTCTTTCTTTAACTGAGGGACTTCATAAGTTATCTGTATTTGCTACTGATGTTTCAGTCCCTTCTTTATGTAACTGAGGGACTTCATAAGTTCTCTGTATTTGCTACTGATGTTTCAGTCCTTTCTTTCTATAACTGAGGGACTTCATACGTTCAATGTATTTGCTACTGATGTTTCAGTCCTTTCTTTCTATAACTGAGGGACTCCATAAGTTCTCTGTATTTGCTACTGATGTTTCAGTCCATTCTTTCTGTAACTGCGGGACTTCATAAGTTCTCTGTATTTGCTACTGATGTTTCAGTCCCTTCTTCTATAACTGAGGGAATTCATAAGTTCTCTGTATTTGCTACTGATGTTTCAGTCCCTTCTTTCTGTAACTGAGGGACTTCATAGGTTCAATGTATTTGCTGCTGAAGTTTCAGTCCCTCCTTTCTATAACTGAGGGACTTCATAAGTCCTCTGTATTTACCACTAATGTTTCAGTCCCTTCTTTCTATAACTGAGGGACTTAATAAGTTCTCTGTATTTGTTAATGATGTTTCAGTCCCTTCTTTCTGTAACTGAGGGACTTCATACGTTCTCTGTATTTGCTACTGATGTTTCAGTCCCTTCTTTCTGTAACTGAGGGACTTCATAAGTTCTCTGTATTTGCTACTGATGTTTCAGTCCCTTCTTTCTGTAACTGAGGGACTTCAGAAGTTCTCTCTATTTGTTACTGATGTTTCAGTCCCTTCTTTCTGTAACTTAGGGACTTCATACGTTCTCTGTATTTGCTACTGAAGTTTCAGTCCCTTCTTTCTATAACTGAGGGACTTCATAAGTTCTCTGTATTTGCTACTAATGTTTTAGTCCCTTCTTTCTATAACTGAGGGACTTCATACGTTCTCTGTATTTGCTACTGATGTTTCAGTCCTTTCTTTCTATAACTGAGGGACTTCATAAGTTCTCTGTATTCGCTACTCATGTTTCAGTCCCTTATTTCTATAACTGAGGCACTTCATAAGTTCTCTATATTTGCTACTGATGTTTCAGTCCCTTCTTCTATAACTGAGGGACTCCAAAAGTTCTCTGTATTTGCTACTGATGTTTCAGTCCCTTCTTTCTGTAACTGAGGGACTTCATACGTTCTCTGTATTTGCTACTGAAGTTTCAGTCCCTTCTTTCTATGACTGAGGGACTTCATAAGTTCTCTGTATTTGCTACTAACGTTTTACTCCCTTCTTTCTATAACTGAGGGACTTCATACGTTCTCTGTATTTGCTACTGATGTTTCAGTCCTTTCTTTCTGTAACTGAGGGACTTCATACGTTCTCTTTAGTTGCTACTGAAGTTTCAGTCCCTTCTTTCTATAACTGAGGGACTTCATAAGTTCTCTGTATTTGCTACTAATGTTTTAGTCCCTTCTTTCTATAACTGAGGGACTTCATACGTTCTCTGTATTTGCTACTGATGTTTCAGTCCTTTCTTTCTATAACTGAGGGACTTCATAAGTTCTCTGTATTCGCTACTCATGTTTCAGTCCCTTATTTCTATAACTGAGGCACTTCATAAGTTCTCTATATTTGCTACTGATGTTTCAGTCCCTTCTTCTATAACTGAGGGACTCCAAAAGTTCTCTGTATTTGCTACTGATGTTTCAGTCCCTTCCTTCTGTAACTGAGGGACTTCATAAGTTCTCTGTATTTGCTACTGATGTTTCAGTCCCTTCTTTCTGTAACTGCGGGACTTCATAAGTTCTCTGTATTTGCTACTGATGTTTCAGTCCTTTCTTTCTATAACTGAGGGACTTCATACGTTCTCTGTATTTGCTACTGATGTTTCAGTCCTTTCTTTCTATAACTGAGGGACTTCATAAGTTCTCTGTATTCGCTACTCATGTTTCAGTCCCTTATTTCTATAACTGAGGCACTTCATAAGTTCTCTATATTTGCTACTGATGTTTCAGTCCCTTCTTCTATAACTGATGGACTCCAAAAGTTCTCTGTATTTGCTACTGATGTTTCAGTCCCTTCTTTCTAAAACTGAGGGTCTTCATAAGTTCTCCACCATGTATTTACTACTGATGTTTTAGTCATCTTTCTATAACTGAGGGACTTCATAAGTTCTCTGTATTTACCACTAATGTTTCAGTCCCTTCTTTCTATAACTGAGGGACTTCATAAGTTC
Organism: Oncorhynchus clarkii lewisi; assembly: GCF_045791955.1. Taxonomy (NCBI): domain Eukaryota; kingdom Metazoa; phylum Chordata; class Actinopteri; order Salmoniformes; family Salmonidae; genus Oncorhynchus; species Oncorhynchus clarkii. Next base: position 196,146 of record NW_027261055.1, read on the forward strand.
TCTGTATTTGTTACTGATGTTTCAGTCCCTTCTTTCTGTAACTGAGGGACTTCATAGGTTCTCTGTATTTGCTACTGAAGTTTCAGTCCCTTCTTTCTATAACTGAGGGACTTCACAAGTCCTCTGTATTTACCACTAATGTTTCAGTCCCTTCTTTCTATAACTGAGGGACTTCATAAGTTCTCTGTATTTGTTAATGATGTTTCAGTCCCTTCTTTCTGTAACTGAGGGACTTCATACGTTCTCTGTATTTGCTACTGAAGATTCAGTCCCTTCTTTCTATAACTGAGGGACTTCATAAGTACTCTGTATTTGCTACTAATGTTTTAGTCCCTTCTTTCTTTAACTGAGGGACTTCATAAGTTATCTGTATTTGCTACTGATGTTTCAGTCCCTTCTTTCTGTAACTGAGGGACTTCATAAGTTCTCTGTATTTGCTACTGATGTTTCAGTCCTTTCTTTCTATAACTGAGGGACTTCATACGTTCAATGTATTTGCTACTGATGTTTCAGTCCTTTCTTTCTATAACTGAGGGACTCCATAAGTTCTCTGTATTTGCTACTGATGTTTCAGTCCATTCTTTCTGTAACTGCGGGACTTCATAAGTTCTCTGTATTTGCTACTGATGTTTCAGTCCCTTCTTTCTGTAACTGCGGGACTTCATAAGTTCTCTGTATTTGCTACTGATGTTTCAGTCCCTTCTTTCTGTAACTGAGGGACTTCATAGGTTCTCTGTATTTGCTACTGAAGTTTCAGTCCCTTCTTTCTATAACTGAGGGACTTCATAAGTCCTCTGTATTTACCACTAATGTTTCAGTCCCTTCTTTCTATAACTGAGGGACTTCATAAGTTCTCTGTATTTGTTAATGATGTTTCAGTCCCTTCTTTCTGTAACTGAGGGACTTCATACGTTCTCTGTATTTGCTACTGAAGTTTCAGTCCCTTCTTTCTATAACTAAAGGAACTTCATAAGTTCTCTGTATTTGCTACTAATGTTTTAGTCCCTTCTTTCTATAACTGAGGGACTTCATACGTTCTCTGTATTTGCTACTGAAGTTTCAGTCCCTTCTTTCTATAACTGAGGGACTTCATAAGTACTCTGTATTTGCTACTAATGTTTTAGTCCCTTCTTTCTTTAACTGAGGGACTTCATACGTTCTCTGTATTTGCTACTGAAGTTTCAGTCCCTTCTTTCTATAACTAAAGGAACTTCATAAGTTCTCTGTATTTGCTACTAATGTTTTAGTCCCTTCTTTCTATAACTGAGGGACTTCATACGTTCTCTGTATTTGCTACTGATGTTTCAGTCCTTTCTTTCTATAACTGAGGGACTTCATAAGTTCTCTGTATTTGCTACTCATGTTTCAGTCCCTTATTTCTATAACTGAGGCACTTCATAAGTTCTCTATATTTGCTACTGATGTTTCAGTCCCTTCTTCTATAACTGAGGGTCTTCATATGTTCTCCACCATGTATTTACTACTGATGTTTCAGTCTCATCTTTCTATAACTGAGGGACTTCATAAGTTCTCTGTATTTACCACTAATGTTTCAGTCCCTTCTTTCTATAACTGGGGGACTCTATAAGTTCTCTGTATTTGCTACTGATGTTTCAGTCCCTTCTTTCTGTAACTGAGGGACTTCATACCTTCTCTGTATTTGCTACTGATGTTTCAGTCCCTTCTTTCTGTAACTGCGGGACTTCATAAGTTCTCTGTATTTGCTACTGATGTTTCAGTCCCTTCTTTCTGTAACTGAGGGACTTCATAGGTTCTCTGTATTTGCTACTAAAGTTTCAGTCCCTTCTTTCTGTAACTGAGGGACTTCACAAGTCCTCTGTATTTACCACTAATGTTTCAGTCCCTTCTTTCTATAACTGAGGGACTTCATAAGTTCTCTGTATTTGTTAATGATGTTTCAGTCCCTTCTTTCTGTAACTGAGGGACTTCATACGTTCTCTGTATTTGCTACTGAAGTTTCAGTCCCTTCTTTCTATAACTGAGGGACTTCATAAGTACTCTGTATTTGCTATTAATGTTTTAGTCCCTTCTTTCTTTAACTGAGGGACTTCATAAGTTCTCTGTATTTGCTACTGATGTTTCAGTCCCTTCTTTCTGTAACTGAGGGACTTCAGAAGTTCTCTCTATTTGTTACTGATGTTTCAGTCCCTTCTTTCTGTAACTGAGGGACTTCATACGTTCTCTGTATTTGCTACTGAAGTTTCAGTCCCTTCTTTCTATAACTGAGGGACTTCATAAGTTCTCTGTATTTGCTACTAATGTTTTAGTCCCTTCTTTCTATAACTGAGGGACTTCATACGTTCTCTGTATTTGCTACTGATGTTTCAGTCCTTTCTTTCTATAACTGAGGGACTTCATAAGTTCTCTGTATTCGCTACTCATGTTTCAGTCCCTTATTTCTATAACTGAGGCACTTCATAAGTTCTCTATATTTGCTACTGATGTTTCAGTCCCTTCTTCTATAACTGAGGGACTCCAAAAGTTCTCTGTATTTGCTACTGATGTTTCAGTCCTTTCTTTCTATAACTGAGGGACTTCATACGTTCAATGTATTTGCTACTGATGTTTCAGTCCTTTCTTTCTATAACTGAGGGACTCCATAAGTTATCTGTATTTGCTACTGATGTTTCAGTCCATTCTTTCTGTAACTGCGGGACTTCATAAGTTCTCTGTATTTGCTACTGATGTTTCAGTCCCTTCTTTCTGTAACTGCGGGACTTCATAAGTTCTCTGTATTTGCTACTGATGTTTCAGTCCCTTCTTTCTGTAACTGAGGGACTTCATAGGTTCTCTGTATTTGCTACTGAAGTTTCAGTCCCTTCTTTCTATAACTGAGGGACTTCATAAGTTCTCTGTATTTGTTACTGATGTTTCAGTCCCTTCTTTCTGTAATTGAGGGACTTCATAAGTTCTCTGTATTTGCTACTGATGTTTCAGTCCATTCTTTCTGTAACTGAGGGACTTCAGAAGTTCTCTGTATTTGTTACTGATGTTTCAGTCCCTTCTTTCTGTAACTGAGGGACTTCATACGTTCTCTGTATTTGCTACTGAAGTTTCAGTCCCTTCTTTCTATAACTGAGGGACTTCATACGTTCTCTGTATTTGCTACTGAAGTTTCAGTCCCTTCTTTCTATAACTGAGGGACTTCATAAGTTCTCTGTATTTGCTACTAATGTTTTAGTCCCTTCTTTCTATAACTGAGGGACTTCATACGTTCTCTGTATTTGCTACTGATGTTTCAGTCCTTTCTTTCTATAACTGAGGGACTTCATAAGTTCTCTGTATTTGCTACTCATGTTTCAGTCCCTTATTTCTATAACTGAGGCACTTCATAAGTTCTCTATATTTGCTACTGATGTTTCAGTCCCTTCTTCTATAACTGAGGGTCTTCATATGTTCTCCACCATGTATTTACTACTGATGTTTCAGTCTCATCTTTCTATAACTGAGGGACTTCATAAGTTCTCTGTATTTACCACTAATGTTTCAGTCCCTTCTTTCTATAACTGGGGGACTCTATAAGTTCTCTGTATTTGCTACTGATGTTTCAGTCCCTTCTTTCTGTAACTGAGGGACTTCATAAGTTCTCTGTATTTGCTACTGATGTTTCAGTCCCTTCTTTCTGTAACTGCGGGACTTCATAAGTTCTCTGTATTTGCTACTGATGTTTCAGTCCCTTCTTTCTGTAACTGAGGGACTTCATAGGTTCTCTGTATTTGCTACTAAAGTTTCAGTCCCTTCTTTCTGTAACTGAGGGACTTCACAAGTCCTCTGTATTTACCACTAATGTTTCAGTCCCTTCTTTCTATAACTGAGGGACTTCATAAGTTCTCTGTATTTGTTAATGATGTTTCATTCCCTTCTTTCTGTAACTGAGGGACTTCATAAGTTCTCTGTATTTGCTACTGATGTTTCAGTCCCTTCTTTCTGTAACTGCGGGACTTCATAAGTTCTCTGTATTTGCTACTGATGTTTCAGTCCCTTCTTTCTGTAACTGCGGGACTTCATAAGTTCTCTGTATTTGCTACTGATGTTTCAGTCCCTTCTTTCTGTAACTGAGGGACTTCATAGGTTCTCTGTATTTGCTACTGAAGTTTCAGTCCCTTCTTTCTATAACTGAGGGACTTCATAAGTTCTCTGTATTTGTTACTGATGTTTCAGTCCCTTCTTTCTGTAATTGAGGGACTTCATAAGTTCTCTGTATTTGCTACTGATGTTTCAGTCCATTCTTTCTGTAACTGAGGGACTTCAGAAGTTCTCTGTATTTGTTACTGATGTTTCAGTCCCTTCTTTCTGTAACTGAGGGACTTCATACGTTCTCTGTATTTGCTACTGAAGTTTCAGTCCCTTCTTTCTATAACTGAGGGACTTCATACGTTCTCTGTATTTGCTACTGAAGTTTCAGTCCCTTCTTTCTATAACTAAAGGAACTTCATAAGTTCTCTGTATTTGCTACTAATGTTTTAGTCCCTTCTTTCTATAACTGAGGGACTTCATACGTTCTCTGTATTTGCTACTGATGTTTCAGTCCTTTCTTTCTATAACTGAGGGACTTCATAAGTTCTCTGTATTTGCTACTCATGTTTCAGTCCCTTATTTCTATAACTGAGGCACTTCATAAGTTCTCTATATTTGCTACTGATGTTTCAGTCCCTTCTTCTATAACTGAGGGTCTTCATATGTTCTCCACCATGTATTTACTACTGATGTTTCAGTCTCATCTTTCTATAACTGAGGGACTTCATAAGTTCTCTGTATTTACCACTAATGTTTCAGTCCCTTCTTTCTATAACTGGGGGACTCTATAAGTTCTCTGTATTTGCTACTGATGTTTCAGTCCCTTCTTTCTGTAACTGAGGGACTTCATAAGTTCTCTGTATTTGCTACTGATGTTTCAGTCCCTTCTTTCTGTAACTGCGGGACTTCATAAGTTCTCTGTATTTGCTACTGATGTTTCAGTCCCTTCTTTCTGTAACTGAGGGACTTCATAGGTTCTCTGTATTTGCTACTAAAGTTTCAGTCCCTTCTTTCTGTAACTGAGGGACTTCACAAGTCCTCTGTATTTACCACTAATGTTTCAGTCCCTTCTTTCTATAACTGAGGGACTTCATAAGTTCTCTGTATTTGTTAATGATGTTTCAGTCCCTTCTTTCTGTAACTGAGGGACTTCATACGTTCTCTGTATTTGCTACTGAAGTTTCAGTCCCTTCTTTCTATAACTGAGGGACTTCATAAGTACTCTGTATTTGCTATTAATGTTTTAGTCCCTTCTTTCTTTAACTGAGGGACTTCATAAGTTCTCTGTATTTGCTACTGATGTTTCAGTCCCTTCTTTCTGTAACTGAGGGACTTCAGAAGTTCTCTCTATTTGTTACTGATGTTTCAGTCCCTTCTTTCTGTAACTGAGGGACTTCATACGTTCTCTGTATTTGCTACTGAAGTTTCAGTCCCTTCTTTCTATAACTGAGGGACTTCATAAGTTCTCTGTATTTGCTACTAATGTTTTAGTCCCTTCTTTCTATAACTGAGGGACTTCATACGTTCTCTGTATTTGCTACTGATGTTTCAGTCCTTTCTTTCTATAACTGAGGGACTTCATAAGTTCTCTGTATTCGCTACTCATGTTTCAGTCCCTTATTTCTATAACTGAGGCACTTCATAAGTTCTCTATATTTGCTACTGATGTTTCAGTCCCTTCTTCTATAACTGAGGGACTCCAAAAGTTCTCTGTATTTGCTACTGATGTTTCAGTCCTTTCTTTCTATAACTGAGGGACTTCATACGTTCAATGTATTTGCTACTGATGTTTCAGTCCTTTCTTTCTATAACTGAGGGACTTCATAAGTTCTCTGTATTTGCTACTGATGTTTCAGTCCCTTCTTTCTGTAACTGCGGGACTTCATAAGTTCTCTGTATTTGCTACTGATGTTTCAGTCCCTTCTTTCTGTAACTGAGGGACTTCATAGGTTCTCTGTATTTGCTACTGAAGTTTCAGTCCCTTCTTTCTATAACTGAGGGACTTCATAAGTTCTCTGTATTTGTTACTGATGTTTCAGTCCCTTCTTTCTGTAATTGAGGGACTTCATAAGTTCTCTGTATTTGCTACTGATGTTTCAGTCCATTCTTTCTGTAACTGAGGGACTTCAGAAGTTCTCTGTATTTGTTACTGATGTTTCAGTCCCTTCTTTCTGTAACTGAGGGACTTCATACGTTCTCTGTATTTGCTACTGAAGTTTCAGTCCCTTCTTTCTATAACTGAGGGACTTCATAAGTTCTCTGTATTTGCTACTAATGTTTTAGTCCCTTCTTTCTATAACTGAGGGACTTCATACGTTCTCTGTATTTGCTACTGATGTTTCAGTCCTTTCTTTCTATAACTAAGGGACTTCATAAGTTCTCTGTATTTTCTACTCATGTTTCAGTCCCTTATTTCTATAACTGAGTCACTTCATAAGTTCTCTATATTTGCTACTGATGTTTCAGTCCCTTCTTCTATAACTGAGGGACTCCAAAAGTTCTCTGTATTTGCTACTGATGTTTCAGTCCCTTCTTTCTAAAACTGAGGGTCTTCATATGTTTTCCACCATGTATTTACTACTGATGTTTCAGTCTCATCTTTCTATAACTGAGGGACTTCATAAGTTCTCTGTATTTACCACTAATGTTTCATTCCCTTCTTTCTATAACTGAGGGACTCTATAAGTTCTCTGTATTTGCTACTGATGTTTCAGTCCCTTCTTTCTGTAACTGAGGGACTTCATAAGTTCTCTGTATTTGCTACTGATGTTTCAGTCCCTTCTTTCTGTAACTGCGGGACTTCATAAGTTCTCTGTATTTGCTACTGATGTTTCAGTCCCTTCTTTCTGTAACTGAGGGACTTCATAGGTTCTCTGTATTTGCTACTGAAGTTTCAGTCCCTTCTTTCTATAACTGAGGGACTTCACAAGTCCTCTGTATTTACCACTAATGTTTCAGTCCCTTCTTTCTATAACTGAGGGACTTCATAAGTTCTCTGTATTTGTTAATGATGTTTCAGTCCCTTCTTTCTGTAACTGAGGGACTTCATACGTTCTCTGTATTTGCTACTGAAGTTTCAGTCCCTTCTTTCTATAACTGAGGGACTTCATAAGTACTCTGTATTTGCTACTAATGTTTTAGTCCCTTCTTTCTTTAACTGAGGGACTTCATAAGTTCTCTGTATTTGCTACTAATGTTTTAGTCCCTTATTTCTATAACTGAGGGACTTCATACGTTCTCTGTATTTGCTACTGATGTTTCAGTCCTTTCTTTCTATAACTGAGGGACTTCATAAGTTCTCTGTATTCGCTACTCATGTTTCAGTCCCTTATTTCTATAACTGAGGCACTTCATAAGTTCTCTATATTTGCTACTGATGTTTCAGTCCCTTCTTCTATAACTGAGGGACTCCAAAAGTTCTCTGTATTTGCTACTGATGTTTCAGTCCCTTCTTTCTGTAACTGAGGGACTTCATACGTTCTCTGTATTTGCTACTTAAGTTTCAGTCCCTTTTTTCTATAACTGAGGGACTTCATACGTTCTCTGTATTTGCTACTAATGTTTTACTCCCTTCTTTCTATAACTGAGTGACTTAACACGTTCTCTGTATTTGCTACTGATGTTTCAGTCCTTTCTTTCTGTAACTGAGGGACTTCATACGTTCTCTGTATTTGCTACTGAAGTTTCAGTCCCTTCTTTCTATAACTGAGGGACTTCATAAGTTCTCTGTATTTGCTACTAATGTTTTAGTCCCTTCTTTCTATTACTGAGGGACTTCATACGTTCTCTGTATTTGCTACTGATGTTTCAGTCCTTTCTTTCTATAACTGAGGGACTTCATAAGTTCTCTGTATTCGCTACTCATGTTTCAGTCCCTTATTTCTATAACTGAGGCACTTCATAAGTTCTCTATATTTGCTACTGATGTTTCAGTCCTTTCTTCTATAACTGAGGGACTCCAAAAGTTCTCTGTATTTGCTACTGATGTTTCAGTCCCTTCTTTCTGTAACTGAGGGACTTCATACGTTCTCTGTATTTGCTACTGAAGTTTCAGTCCCTTCTTTCTATAACTGAGGGACTTCATAAGTTCTCTGTATTTGCTACTAATGTTTTACTCCCTTCTTTCTATAACTGAGGGACTTCATACGTTCTCTGTATTTGCTACTGATGTTTCAGTCCTTTCTTTCTATAACTGAGGGACTTCATAAGTTCTCTGTATTTGCTACTCATGTTTCAGTCCCTTATTTATATAACTGAGGCACTTCATAAGTTCTCTATATTTGCTACTGATGTTTCAGTCCCTTCTTCTATAACTGAGGGACTCCAAAAGAAATCTGTATTTGCTACTGATGTTTCAGTCCCTTCTTTCTAAAACTGAGGGTCTTCAAATGTTCTCCACCATGTATTTACTACTGATGTTTCAGTCTCATCTTTCTATAACTGAGGGACTTCATAAGTTCTCTGTATTTACCACTAATGTTTCAGTCCCTTCTTTCTATAACTGAGGGACTCTATAAGTTCTCTGTATTTGCTACTGATGTTTCAGTCCCTTCTTTCTGTAACTGAGGGACTTCATAAGTTCTCTGTATTTGCTACTGATGTTTCAGTCCCTTCTTTCTGTAACTGCGGGACTTCATAAGTTCTCTGTATTTGCTACTGATGTTTCAGTCCCTTCTTTCTGTAACTGAGGGACTTCATAGGTTCTCTGTATTTGCTACTGAAGTTTCAGTCCCTTCTTTCTATAACTGAGGGACTTCACAAGATCTCTGTATTTACCACTAATGTTTCAGTCCCTTCTTTCTATAACTGAGGGACTTCATAAGTTCTCTGTATTTGTTAATGATGTTTCAGTCCCTTCTTTCTGTAACTGAGGGACTTCATACGTTCTCTGTATTTGCTACTGGAGTTTCAGTCCCTTCTTTCTATAACTGAGGGACTTCATAAGTTCTCTGTATTTGCTACTGATGTTTCAGTCCCTTCTTTCTGTAACTGCGGGACTTCATAAGTTCTCTGTATTTGCTACTGATGTTTCAGTCCCTTCTTTCTGTAACTGAGGGACTTCATAGGTTCTCTGTATTTGCTACTGAAGTTTCAGTCCCTTCTTTCTATAACTGAGGGACTTCATAAGTACTCTGTATTTGCTACTAATGTTTTATTCCCTTCTTTCTTTAACTGAGGGACTTCATAAGTTCTCTGTATTTGTTAATGATGTTTCAGTCCCTTCTTTCTGTAACTGAGGGACTTCATACGTTCTCTGTATTTGCTACTGGAGTTTCAGTCCCTTCTTTCTATAACTGAGGGACTTCATAAGTTCTCTGTATTTGCTACTGATGTTTCAGTCCCTTCTTTCTGTAACTGCGGGACTTCATAAGTTCTCTGTATTTGCTACTGATGTTTCAGTCCCTTCTTTCTGTAACTGAGGGACTTCATAGGTTCTCTGTATTTGCTACTGAAGTTTCAGTCCCTTCTTTCTATAACTGAGGGACTTCATAAGTACTCTGTATTTGCTACTGATGTTTTATTCCCTTCTTTCTTTAACTGAGGGACTTCATAAGTTCTCTGTATTTGCTACTGATGTTTCAGTCCCTTCTTTCTGTAACTGAGGGACTTCATAAGTTCTCTGTATTTGCTACTGATGTTTCAGTCCCTTCTTTCTGTAACTGCGGGACTTCATAAGTTCTCTATATTTGCTACTGATGTTTCAGTCCCTTCTTTCTGTAACTGAGGGACTTCATAGGTTCTCTGTATTTGCTACTGAAGTTTCAGTCCCTTCTTTCTGTAACTGAGGGACTTCATAGGTTCTCTGTATTTGCTACTGAAGTTTCAGTCCCTTCTTTCTATAACTGAGGGACTTCACAAGTCCTCTGTATTTACCACTAATGTTTCAGTCACTTCTTTCTATAACTGAGGGACTTCATAAGTTCTCTGTATTTGTTAATGATGTTTCAGTCCCTTCTTTCTGTAACTGAGGGACTTCATACGTTCTCTGTATTTGCTACTGAAGTTTCAGTCCCTTCTTTCTATAACTGAGGGACTTCATAAGTACTCTGTATTTGCTACTAATGTTTTAGTCCCTTCTTTCTTTAACTGAGGGACTTCATAAGTTCTATGTATTTGCTACTGATGTTTCAGTCCCTTCTTTCTGTAACTGAGGGACTTCATACGTTCTCTGTATTTGCTACTGATGTTTCAGTCCCTTCTTTCTTTAACTGAGGGACTTCAGAAGTCCTCTCTATTTGTTACTGATGTTTCAGTCCCTTCTTTCTATAACTGAGGGACTTCATACGTTCTCTGTATTTGCTACTGATGTTTCAGTCCCTTCTTTCTTTAACTGAGGGACTTCATAAGTTCTCTGTATTTGCTACTGATGTTTCAGTCCCTTCTTTCTGTAACTGAGGGACTTCATACGTTCTCTGTATTTGCTACTGATGTTTCAGTCCCTTCTTTCTTTAACTGAGGGACTTCAGAAGTTCTCTGTATTTGCTACTCATGTTTCAGTCCCTTATTTCTATAACTGAGGCACTTCATAAGTTCTCTATATTTGCTACTGATGTTTCAGTCCCTTCTTCTATAACTGAGGGACTCCAAAAGTTCTCTGTATTTGCTACTGATGTTTCAGTCCCTTCTTTCTAAAACTGAGGGTCTTCATATGTTCTCCACCATGTATTTACTACTGATGTTTCAGTCTCATCTTTCTATAACTGAGGGACTTCATACGTTCTCTGTATTCACTACTCATGTTTCAGTCCCTTATTTCTATAACTGAGGCACTTCATAAGTTCTCTATATTTGCTACTGATGTTTCAGTCCCTTCTTCTATAACTGAGGGACTCCAAAAGTTCTCTGTATTTGCTACTGATGTTTCAGTCCCTTCTTTCTGTAACTGAGGGACTTCATACGTTCTCTGTACTTGCTACTGAAGTTTCAGTCCCTTCTTTCTATAACTGAGGGACTTCCTAAGTTCTCTGTATTTGCTACTAATGTTTTACTCCCTTCTTTCTATAACTGAGGGACTTCATACGTTCTCTGTATTTGCTACTAATGTTTCAGTCACTTCTTTCTATAACTGAGGGACTTCATAAGTTCTCTGTATTTGTTAATGATGTTTCAGTCCCTTCTTTCTGTAACTGAGGGACTTCATACGTTCTCTGTATTTGCTACTGAAGTTTCAGTCCCTTCTTTCTATAACTGAGGGACTTCATAAGTTCTCTGTATTTGCTACTAATGTTTTAGTCCCTTCTTTCTATAACTGAGGGACTTCATACGTTCTCTGTATTTGCTACTGATGTTTCAGTCCTTTCTTTCTATAACTGAGGGACTTCATACGTTCTCTGTATTCACTACTCATGTTTCAGTCCCTTATTTCTATAACTGAGGCACTTCATAAGTTCTCTATATTTGCTACTGATGTTTCAGTCCCTTCTTCTATAACTGAGGGACTCCAAAAGTTCTCTGTATTTGCTACTGATGTTTCAGTCCCTTCTTTCTGTAACTGAGGGACTTCATACGTTCTCTGTATTTGCTACTGAAGTTTCAGTCCCTTCTTTCTATAACTGAGGGACTTCCTAAGTTCTCTGTATTTGCTACTAATGTTTTACTCCCTTCTTTCTATAACTGAGGGACTTCATACGTTCTCTGTATTTGCTACTGATGTTTCAGTCCTTTCTTTCTGTAACTGAGGGACTTCATACGTTCTCTGTATTTGCTACTGAAGTTTCAGTCCCTTCTTTCTATAACTGAGGGACTTCATAAGTTCTCTGTATTTGCTACTAATGTTTTAGTCCCTTCTTTCTATAACTGAGGGACTTCATACGTTCTCTGTATTTGCTACTGATGTTTCAGTCCTTTCTTTCTATAACTGAGGGACTTCATAAGTTCTCTGTATTCGCTACTCATGTTTCAGTCCCTTATTTCTATAACTGAGGCACTTCATAAGTTCTCTATATTTGCTACTGATGTTTCAGTCCCTTCTTCTATAACTGAGGGACTCCAAAAGTTCTCTGTATTTGCTACTGATGTTTCAGTCCCTTCTTTCTGTAACTGAGGGACTTCATACGTTCTCTGTATTTGCTACTGAAGTTTCAGTCCCTTCTTTCTATAACTGAGGGACTTTATAAGTTCTCTGTATTTGCTACTAATGTTTTACTCCCTTCTTTCTATAACTGAGGGACTTCATACGTTCTCTGTATTTGCTACTGATGTTTCAGTCCTTTCTTTCTATAACTGAGGGACTTCATAAGTTCTCTGTATTCGCTACTCATGTTTCAGTCCCTTATTTCTATAACTGAGGCACTTCATAAGTTCTCTATATTTGCTACTGATGTTTCAGTCCCTTCTTCTATAACTGAGGGACTCCAAAAGTTCTCTGTATTTGCTACTGATGTTTCAGTCCCTTCTTTCTGTAACTGAGGGACTTCATACGTTCTCTGTATTTGCTACTGAAGTTTCAGCCCCTTCTTTCTATAACTGAGGGACTTTATAAGTTCTCTGTATTTGCTACTAATGTTTTACTCCCTTCTTTCTATAACTGAGGGACTTCATACGTTCTCTGTATTTGCTACTGATGTTTCAGTCCTTTCTTTCTATAACTGAGGGACTTCATAAGTTCTCTGTATTTGCTACTCATGTTTCAGTCCCTTATTTATATAACTGAGGCACTTCATAAGTTCTCTATATTTGCTACTGATGTTTCAGTCCCTTCTTCTATAACTGAGGGACTCCAAAAGTTCTCTGTATTTGCTACTGATGTTTCAGTCCCTTCTTTCTAAAACTGAGGGTCTTCATATGTTCTCCACCATGTATTTACTACTGATGTTTCAGTCTTATCTTTCTATAACTGAGGGACTTCATAAGTTCTCTGTATTTACCACTAATGTTTCAGTCCCTTCTTTCTATAACTGAGGGACTCTATAAGTTCTCTGTATTTGCTACTGATGTTTCAGTCCCTTCTTTCTGTAACTGAGGGACTTCATAAGTTCTCTGTATTTGCTACTGATGTTTCAGTCCCTTCTTTCTGTAACTGCGGGACTTCATAAGTTCTCTGTATTTGCTACTGATGTTTCAGTCCCTTCTTTCTGTAACTGAGGGACTTCATAGGTTCTCTGTATTTGCTACTGAAGTTTCAGTCCCTTCTTTCTATAACTGAGGGACTTCACAAGTCCTCTGTATTTACCACTAATGTTTCAGTCCCTTCTTTCTATAACTGAGGGACTTCATAAGTTCTCTGTATTTGTTAATGATGTTTCAGTCCCTTCTTTCTGTAACTGAGGGACTTCATACGTTCTCTGTATTTGCTACTGAAGTTTCAGTCCCTTCTTTCTATAACTGAGGGACTTCATAAGTACTCTGTATTTGCTACTAATGTTTTAGTCCCTTCTTTCTTTAACTGAGGGACTTCATAAGTTCTCTGTATTTGCTACTGATGTTTCAGTCCCTTCTTTCTGTAACTGAGGGACTTCAGAAGTTCTCTCTATTTGTTACTGATGTTTCAGTCCCTTCTTTCTGTAACTGAGGGACTTCATACGTTCTCTGTATTTGCTACTGAAGTTTCAGTCCCTTCTTTCTATAACTGAGGGACTTCATAAGTTCTCTGTATTTGCTACTAATGTTTTAGTCCCTTCTTTCTATAACTGAGGGACTTCATACGTTCTCTGTATTTGCTACTGATGTTTCAGTCCTTTCTTTCTATAACTGAGGGACTTCATAAGTTCTCTGTATTCGCTACTCATGTTTCAGTCCCTTATTTCTATAACTGAGGCACTTCATAAGTTCTCTATATTTGCTACTGATGTTTCAGTCCCTTCTTCTATAACTGAGGGACTCCAAAAGTTTTCTGTATTTGCTACAGATGTTTCAGTCCCTTCTTTCTGTAACTGAGGGACTTCATAGGTTCTCTGTATTTGCTACTGAAGTTTCAGTCCCTTCTTTCTATAACTGAGGGACTTCACAAGTCCTCTGTATTTACCACTAATGTTTCAGTCACTTCTTTCTATAACTGAGGGACTTCATAAGTTCTCTGTATTTGTTAATGATGTTTCAGTCCCTTCATTCTGTAACTGAGGGACTTCATACGTTCTCTGTATTTGCTACTGAAGTTTCAGTCCCTTCTTTCTATAACTGAGGGACTTCATAAGTACTCTGTATTTGCTACTAATGTTTTAGTCCCTTCTTTCTTTAACTGAGGGACTTCATAAGTTCTCTGTATTTGCTACTCATGTTTCAGTCCCTTATTTATATAACTGAGGCACTTCATAAGTTCTCTATATTTGCTACTGATGTTTCAGTCCCTTCTTCTATAACTGAGGGACTCCAAAAGTTCTCTGTATTTGCTACTGATGTTTCAGTCCCTTCTTTCTAAAACTGAGGGTCTTCATATGTTCTCCACCATGTATTTACTACTGATGTTTCAGTCTTATCTTTCTATAACTGAGGGACTTCATAAGTTCTCTGTATTTACCACTAATGTTTCAGTCCCTTCTTTCTATAACTGAGGGACTCTATAAGTTCTCTGTATTTGCTACTGATGTTTCAGTCCCTTCTTTCTGTAACTGAGGGACTTCATAAGTTCTCTGTATTTGCTACTGATGTTTCAGTCCCTTCTTTCTGTAACTGCGGGACTTCATAAGTTCTCTGTATTTGCTACTGATGTTTCAGTCCCTTCTTTCTGTAACTGAGGGACTTCATAGGTTCTCTGTATTTGCTACTGAAGTTTCAGTCCCTTCTTTCTATAACTGAGGGACTTCACAAGTCCTCTGTATTTACCACTAATGTTTCAGTCCCTTCTTTCTATAACTGAGGGACTTCATAAGTTCTCTGTATTTGTTAATGATGTTTCAGTCCCTTCTTTCTGTAACTGAGGGACTTCATACGTTCTCTGTATTTGCTACTGAAGTTTCAGTCCCTTCTTTCTATAACTGAGGGACTTCATAAGTACTCTGTATTTGCTACTAATGTTTTAGTCCCTTCTTTCTTTAACTGAGGGACTTCATAAGTTCTCTGTATTTGCTACTGATGTTTCAGTCCCTTCTTTCTGTAACTGAGGGACTTCAGAAGTTCTCTCTATTTGTTACTGATGTTTCAGTCCCTTCTTTCTGTAACTGAGGGACTTCATACGTTCTCTGTATTTGCTACTGAAGTTTCAGTCCCTTCTTTCTATAACTGAGGGACTTCATAAGTTCTCTGTATTTGCTACTAATGTTTTAGTCCCTTCTTTCTATAACTGAGGGACTTCATACGTTCTCTGTATTTGCTACTGATGTTTCAGTCCTTTCTTTCTATAACTGAGGGACTTCATAAGTTCTCTGTATTCGCTACTCATGTTTCAGTCCCTTATTTCTATAACTGAGGCACTTCATAAGTTCTCTATATTTGCTACTGATGTTTCAGTCCCTTCTTCTATAACTGAGGGACTCCAAAAGTTTTCTGTATTTGCTACAGATGTTTCAGTCCCTTCTTTCTGTAACTGAGGGACTTCATAGGTTCTCTGTATTTGCTACTGAAGTTTCAGTCCCTTCTTTCTATAACTGAGGGACTTCACAAGTCCTCTGTATTTACCACTAATGTTTCAGTCACTTCTTTCTATAACTGAGGGACTTCATAAGTTCTCTGTATTTGTTAATGATGTTTCAGTCCCTTCATTCTGTAACTGAGGGACTTCATACGTTCTCTGTATTTGCTACTGAAGTTTCAGTCCCTTCTTTCTATAACTGAGGGACTTCATAAGTACTCTGTATTTGCTACTAATGTTTTAGTCCCTTCTTTCTTTAACTGAGGGACTTCATAAGTTCTCTGTATTTGCTACTGATGTTTCAGTCCCTTCTTTCTGTAACTGAGGGACTTCATACGTTCTCTGTATTTGCTACTGATGTTTCAGTCCCTTCTTTCTTTAACTGAGGGACTTCAGAAGTTCTCTCTATTTGTTACTGATGTTTCAGTCCCTTCTTTCTGTAACTGAGGGACTTCATACGTTCTCTGTATTTGCTACTGAAGTTTCAGTCCCTTCTTTCTATAACTGAGGGACTTCATAAGTTCTCTGTATTTGCTACTAATGTTTTAGTCCCTTCTTTCTATAACTGAGGGACTTCATACGTTCTCTGTATTTGCTACTGATGTTTCAGTCCTTTCTTTCTATAACTGAGGGACTTCATACGTTCTCTGTATTCACTACTCATGTTTCAGTCCCTTATTTCTATAACTGAGGCACTTCATAAGTTCTCTATATTTGCTACTGATGTTTCAGTCCCTTCTTCTATAACTGAGGGACTCCAAAAGTTCTCTGTATTTGCTACTGATGTTTCAGTCCCTTCTTTCTGTAACTGAGGGACTTCATACGTTCTCTGTATTTGCTACTGAAGTTTCAGTCCCTTCTTTCTATAACTGAGGGACTTCATAAGTTCTCTGTATTTGCTACTAATGTTTTACTCCCTTCTTTCTATAACTGAGGGACTTCATACGTTCTCTGTATTTGCTACTGATGTTTCAGTCCTTTCTTTCTGTAACTGAGGGACTTCATACGTTCTCTGTATTTGCTACTGAAGTTTCAGTCCCTTCTTTCTATAACTGAGGGACTTCATAAGTTCTCTATATTTGCTACTGATGTTTCAGTCCCTTCTTCTATAACTGAGGGACTCCAAAAGTTCTCTGTATTTGCTACTGATGTTTCAGTCCCTTCTTTCTAAAACTGAGGGTCTTCATATGTTCTCCACCATGTATTTACTACTGATGTTTCAGTCTCATCTTTCTATAACTGAGGGACTTCATAAGTTCTCTGTATTTACCACTAATGTTTCAGTCCCTTCTTTCTATAACTGCGGGACTCTATAAGTTCTCTGTATTTGCTACTGATGTTTCAGTCCCTTCTTTCTGTAACTGAGGGACTTCATAGGTTCTCTGTATTTGCTACTGAAGTTTCAGTCCCTTCTTTCTATAACTGAGGGACTTCACAAGTCCTCTGTATTTACCACTAATGTTTCAGTCCCTTCTTTCTATAACTGAGGGACTTCATAAGTTCTCTGTATTTGTTAATGATGTTTCAGTCCCTTCTTTCTGTAACTGAGGGACTTCATACGTTCTCTGTATTTGCTACTGAAGTTTCAGTCCCTTCTTTCTATAACTGAGGGACTTCATAAGTACTCTGTATTTGCTACTAATGTTTTAGTCCCTTCTTTCTTTAACTGAGGGACTTCATAAGTTCTCTGTATTTGCTACTGATGTTTCAGTCCCTTCTTTCTGTAACTGAGGGACTTCATAAGTTCTCTCTATTTGTTACTGATGTTTCAGTCCCTTCTTTCTGTAACTGAGGGACTTCATACGTTCTCTGTATTTGCTACTGAAGTTTCAGTCCCTTCTTTCTATAACTGCGGGACTTCATAAGTTCTCTGTATTTGCTACTAATGTTTTAGTCCCTTCTTTCTATAACTGAGGGACTTCATACGTTCTCTGTATTTGCTACTGATGTTTCAGTCCTTTCTTTCTATAACTGAGGGACTTCATAAGTTCTCTGTATTCGCTACTCATGTTTCAGTCCCTTATTTCTATAACTGAGGCACTTCATAAGTTCTCTATATTTGCTACTGATGTTTCAGTCCCTTCTTCTATAACTGAGGGACTCCAAAAGTTCTCTGTATTTGCTACTGATGTTTCAGTCCCTTCTTTCTGTAACTGAGGGACTTCATACGTTCTCTGTATTTGCTACTGAAGTTTCAGTCCCTTCTTTCTATAACTGAGGGACTTCATAAGTTCTCTGTATTTGCTACTAATGTTTTACTCCCTTCTTTCTATAACTGAGGGACTTCATACGTTCTCTGTATTTGCTACTGATGTTTCAGTCCTTTCTTTCTATAACTGAGGGACTTCATAAGTTCTCTGTATTCGCTACTCATGTTTCAGTCCCTTATTTCTATAACTGAGGCACTTCATAAGTTCTGAATATTTGCTACTGATGTTTCAGTCCCTTCTTCTACAACTGAGGGACTCCAAAAGTTCTCTGTATTTGCTACTGATGTTTCAGTCCCTTCTTTCTAAAACTGAGGGTCTTCATAAGTTCTCCACCATGTAGTTACTACTGATGTTTCAGTCTCATCTTTCTATAACTGAGGGACTTCATAAGTTCTCTGTATTTACCACTAATGTTTCAGTCCCTTCTTTCTATAACTGAGGGACTTCGTAAGTTCTCTGTATTTGTTACTGATGTTTCAGTCCCTTCTTTCTGTAACTGAGGGACTTCATAGGTTCTCTGTATTTGCTACTGAAGTTTCAGTCCCTTCTTTCTATAACTGAGGGACTTCATAAGTCCTCTGTATTTACCACGAATGTTTCAGTCCCTTCTTTCTATAACTGAGGGACTTCATAAGTTCTCTGTATTTGTTAATGATGTTTCAGTCCCTTCTTTCTGTAACTGAGGGACTTCATACGTTCTCTGTATTTGCTACTGAAGTTTCAGTCCCTTCTTTCTATAACTGAGGGACTTCATAAGTACTCTGTATTTGCTACTAATTTTTTAGTCCCTTCTTTCTTTAACTGAGGGACTTCATAAGTTCTCTGTATTTGCTACTGATGTTTCAGTCCCTTCTTTCTGTAACTGAGGGACTTCATAAGTTCTCTGTATTTGCTACTGATGTTTCAGTCCTTTCTTTCTATAACTGAGGGACTTCATACGTTCAATGTATTTGCTACTGATGTTTCAGTCCTTTCTTTCTATAACTGAGGGACTCCATAAGTTCTCTGTATTTGCTACTAATGTTTTACTCCCTTCTTTCTATAACTGAGGGACTTCATACGTTCTCTGTATTTGCTACTGATGTTTCAGTCCTTTCTTTCTATAACTGAGGGACTTCATAAGTTCTCTGTATTCGCTACTCATGTTTCAGTCCCTTATTTCTATAACTGAGGCACTTCATAAGTTCTCAATATTTGCTACTGATGTTTCAGTCCCTTCTTCTATAACTGAGGGACTCCACAAGTTCTCTGTATTTGCTACTGATGTTTCAGTCCCTTCTTTCTAAAACTGAGGGTCTTCATAAGTTCTCCACCATGTATTTACTACTGATGTTTCAGTCTCATCTTTCTATAACTGAGGGACTTCATAAGTTCTCTGTATTTACCACTAATGTTTCAGTCCCTTCTTTCTATAACTGAGGGACTTCATAAGTTCTCTGTATTTGTTACTGATGTTTCAGTCCCTTCTTTCTGTAACTGAGGGACTTCATAGGTTCTCTGTATTTGCTACTGAAGTTTCAGTCCCTTCTTTCTATAACTGAGGGACTTCATAAGTCCTCTGTATTTACCACTAATGTTTCAGTCCCTTCTTTCTATAACTGAGGGACTTCATAAGTTCTCTGTATTTGTTAATGATGTTTCAGTCCCTTCTTTCTGTAACTGAGGGACTTCATACGTTCTCTGTATTTGCTACTGAAGTTTCAGTCCCTTCTTTCTATAACTGAGGGACTTCATAAGTACTCTGTATTTGCTACAAATTTTTTAGTCCCTTCTTTCTTTAACTGAGGGACTTCATAAGTTCTCTGTATTTGCTACTGATGTTTCAGTCCCTTCTTTCTGTAACTGAGGGACTTCATAAGTTCTCTGTATTTGCTACTGATGTTTCAGTCCTTTCTTTCTATAACTGAGGGACTTCATACGTTCAATGTATTTGCTACTGATGTTTCAGTCCTTTCTTTCTATAACTGAGGGACTCCATAAGTTCTCTGTATTTGCTACTGATGTTTCAGTCCATTCTTTCTGTAACTGCGGGACTTCATAAGTTCTCTGTATTTGCTACTGATGTTTCAGTCCCTTCTTTCTGTAACTGCGGGACTTCATAAGTTCTCTGTATTTGCTACTGATGTTTCAGTCCCTTCTTTCTGTAACTGAGGGACTTCATACGTTCTCTGTATTTGCTACTGATGTTTCAGTCCCTTCTTTCTTTAACTGAGGGACTTCAGAAGTTCTCTCTATTTTTTACTGATGTTTCAGTCCCTTCTTTCTGTAACTGAGGGACTTCATACGTTCTCTGTATTTGCTACTGATGTTTCAGTCCCTTCTTTCTTTAACTGAGGGACTTCAGAAGTTCTCTCTATTTGTTACTGATGTTTCAGTCCCTTCTTTCTGTAACTGAGGGACTTCATACGTTCTCTGTATTTGCTACTGAAGTTTCAGTCCCTTCTTTCTATAACTGAGGGACTTCATAAGTTCTCTGTATTTGCTACTAATGTTTTAGTCCCTTCTTTCTATAACTGAGGGACTTCATACGTTCTCTGTATTTGCTACTGATGTTTCAGTCCTTTCTTTCTATAACTGAGGGACTTCATACGTTCTCTGTATTCGCTACTCATGTTTCAGTCCCTTATTTCTATAACTGAGGCACTTCATAAGTTCTCTATATTTGCTACTGATGTTTCAGTCCCTTCTTTCTATAACTGAGTGACTTCATAAGTTCTCTGTATTTGCTACTGATGATTCAGTCCCTTCTTTCTGTAACTGCGGGACTTCATAAGTTCTCTGTATTTGCTACTGATGTTTCAGTCCCTTCTTTCTAAAACTGAGGGACTTCATAGGTTCTCTGTATTTGCTACTGAAGTTTCAGTCCCTTCTTTCTATAACTGAGGGACTTCATAAGTACTCTGTATTTGCTACTAATGTTTTATTCCCTTCTTTCTTTAACTGAGGGACTTCATAAGTTCTCTGTATTTGCTACTGATGTTTCAGTCCCTTCTTTCTGTAACTGAGGGACTTCATAAGTTCTCTGTATTTGCTACTGATGTTTCAGTCCTTTCTTTCTATAACTGAGGGACTTCATACGTTCAATGTATTTGCTACTGATGTTTCAGTCCTTTCTTTCTATAACTGAGGGACTCCATAAGTTCTCTGTATTTGCTACTAATGTTTTACTCCCTTCTTTCTATAACTGAGGGACTTCATACGTTCTCTGTATTTGCTACTGATGTTTCAGTCCTTTCTTTCTATAACTGAGGGACTTCATAAGTTCTCTGTATTCGCTACTCATGTTTCAGTCCCTTATTTCTATAACTGAGGCACTTCATAAGTTCTCAATATTTGCTACTGATGTTTCAGTCCCTTCTTCTATAACTGAGGGACTCCACAAGTTCTCTGTATTTGCTACTGATGTTTCAGTCCCTTCTTTCTAAAACTGAGGGTCTTCATAAGTTCTCCACCATGTATTTACTACTGATGTTTCAGTCTCATCTTTCTATAACTGAGGGACTTCATAAGTTCTCTGTATTTACCACTAATGTTTCAGTCCCTTCTTTCTATAACTGAGGGACTTCATAAGTTCTCTGTATTTGTTACTGATGTTTCAGTCCCTTCTTTCTGTAACTGAGGGACTTCATAGGTTCTCTGTATTTGCTACTGAAGTTTCAGTCCCTTCTTTCTATAACTGAGGGACTTCATAAGTCCTCTGTATTTACCACTAATGTTTCAGTCCCTTCTTTCTATAACTGAGGGACTTCATAAGTTCTCTGTATTTGTTAATGATGTTTCAGTCCCTTCTTTCTGTAACTGAGGGACTTCATACGTTCTCTGTATTTGCTACTGAAGTTTCAGTCCCTTCTTTCTATAACTGAGGGACTTCATAAGTACTCTGTATTTGCTACAAATTTTTTAGTCCCTTCTTTCTTTAACTGAGGGACTTCATAAGTTCTCTGTATTTGCTACTGATGTTTCAGTCCCTTCTTTCTGTAACTGAGGGACTTCATAAGTTCTCTGTATTTGCTACTGATGTTTCAGTCCTTTCTTTCTATAACTGAGGGACTTCATACGTTCAATGTATTTGCTACTGATGTTTCAGTCCTTTCTTTCTATAACTGAGGGACTCCATAAGTTCTCTGTATTTGCTACTGATGTTTCAGTCCATTCTTTCTGTAACTGCGGGACTTCATAAGTTCTCTGTATTTGCTACTGATGTTTCAGTCCCTTCTTTCTGTAACTGCGGGACTTCATAAGTTCTCTGTATTTGCTACTGATGTTTCAGTCCCTTCTTTCTGTAACTGAGGGACTTCATACGTTCTCTGTATTTGCTACTGATGTTTCAGTCCCTTCTTTCTTTAACTGAGGGACTTCAGAAGTTCTCTCTATTTGTTACTGATGTTTCAGTCCCTTCTTTCTGTAACTGAGGGACTTCATACGTTCTCTGTATTTGCTACTGATGTTTCAGTCCCTTCTTTCTTTAACTGAGGGACTTCAGAAGTTCTCTCTATTTGTTACTGATGTTTCAGTCCCTTCTTTCTGTAACTGAGGGACTTCATACGTTCTCTGTATTTGCTACTGAAGTTTCAGTCCCTTCTTTCTATAACTGAGGGACTTCATAAGTTCTCTGTATTTGCTACAAATGTTTTAGTCCCTTCTTTCTATAACTGAGGGACTTCATACGTTCTCTGTATTTGCTACTGATGTTTCAGTCCTTTCTTTCTATAACTGAGGGACTTCATACGTTCTCTGTATTCGCTACTCATGTTTCAGTCCCTTATTTCTATAACTGAGGCACTTCATAAGTTCTCTATATTTGCTACTGATGTTTCAGTCCCTTCTTTCTATAACTGAGTGACTTCATAAGTTCTCTGTATTTGCTACTGATGATTCAGTCCCTTCTTTCTGTAACTGCGGGACTTCATAAGTTCTCTGTATTTGCTACTGATGTTTCAGTCCCTTCTTTCTAAAACTGAGGGACTTCATAGGTTCTCTGTATTTGCTACTGAAGTTTCAGTCCCTTCTTTCTATAACTGAGGGACTTCATAAGTACTCTGTATTTGCTACTAATGTTTTATTCCCTTCTTTCTTTAACTGAGGGACTTCATAAGTTCTCTGTATTTGCTACTGATGTTTCAGTCCCTTCTTTCTGTAACTGAGGGACTTCATAAGTTCTCTGTGTTTGCTACTGATGTTTCAGTCCCTTCTTTCTGTAACTGCGGGACTTCATAAGTTCTCTGTATTTGCTACTGATGTTTCAGTCCCTTCTTTCTGTAACTGAGGGACTTCATAGGTTCTCTGTATTTGCTACTGAAGTTTCAGTCCCTTCTTTCTATAACTGAGGGACTTCACAAGTCCTCTGTAATTACCACTAATGTTTCAGTCCCTTCTTTCTATAACTGAGGGACTTCATAAGTTCTCTGTATTTGTTAATGATGTTTCAGTCCCTTCTTTCTGTAACTGAGGGACTTCATACGTTCTCTGTATTTGCTACTGAAGTTTCAGTCCCTTCTTTCTATAACTGAGGGACTTCATAAGTACTCTGTATTTGCTACTAATGTTTCAGTCCCTTCTTTCTGTAACTGCGGGACTTCATAAGTTCTCTGTATTTGCTACTGATGTTTCAGTCCCTTCTTTCTGTAACTGAGGGACTTCATACGTTCTCTGTATTTGCTACTGATGTTTCAGTCCCTTCTTTCTAAAACTGAGGGTCTTCATAAGTTCTCCACCATGTATTTACTACTGATGTTTCAGTCTCATCTTTCTATAACTGAGGGACTTCATAAGTTCTCTGTATTTACCACTAATGTTTCAGTCCCTTCTTTCTATAACTGAGGGACTTCATAAGTTCTCTGTATTTGTTACTGATGTTTCAGTCCCTTCTTTCTGTAACTGAGGGACTTCATAGGTTCTCTGTATTTGCTACTGAAGTTTCAGTCCCTTCTTTCTATAACTGAGGGACGTCATAAGTCCTCTGTATTTACCACTAATGTTTCAGTCCCTTCTTTCTATAACTGAGGGACTTCATAAGTTCTCTGTATTTGTTAATGATGTTTCAGTCCCTTCTTTCTGTAACTGAGGGACTTCATACGTTCTCTGTATTTGCTACTGAAGTTTCAGTCCCTTCTTTCTATAATTGAGGGACTTCATAAGTACTCTGTATTTGCTACTAATTTTTTAGTCCCTTCTTTCTTTAACTGAGGGACTTCATAAGTTCTCTGTATTTGCTACTGATGTTTCAGTCCCTTCTTTCTGTAACTGAGGGACTTCATAAGTTCTCTGTATTTGCTACTGATGTTTCAGTCCTTTCTTTCTATAACTGAGGGACTTCATACGTTCAATGTATTTGCTACTGATGTTTCAGTCCTTTCTTTCTATAACTGAGGGACTCCATAAGTTCTCTGTATTTGCTACTGATGTTTCAGTCCATTCTTTCTGTAACTGCGGGACTTCATAAGTTCTCTGTATTTGCTACTGATGTTTCAGTCCCTTCTTTCTGTAACTGCGGGACTTCATAAGTTCTCTGTTTTTGCTACTGATGTTTCAGTCCCTTCTTTCTGTAACTGAGGGACATCATACGTTCTCTGTATTTGCTACTGATGTTTCAGTCCCTTCTTTCTTTAACTGAGGGACTTCAGAAGTTCTCTCTATTTGTTACTGATGTTTCAGTCCCTTCTTTCTGTAACTGAGGGACTTCATACGTTCTCTGTATTTGCTACTGATGTTTCAGTCCCTTCTTTCTTTAACTGAGGGACTTCAGAAGTTCTCTCTATTTGTTACTGATGTTTCAGTCCCTTCTTTCTGTAACTGAGGGACTTCATACGTTCTCTGTATTTGCTACTGAAGTTTCAGTCCTTTCTTTCTATAACTGAGGGACTCCATAAGTTCTCTGTATTTGCTACTAATGTTTTACTCCCTTCTTTCTATAACTGAGGGACTTCATACGTTCTCTGTATTTGCTACTGATGTTTCAGTCCTTTCTTTCTATAACTGAGGGACTTCATAAGTTCTCTGTATTCGCTACTCATGTTTCAGTCCCTTATTTCTATAACTGAGGCACTTCATAAGTTCTCAATATTTGCTACTGATGTTTCAGTCCCTTCTTCTATAACTGAGGGACTCCAAAAGTTCTCTGTATTTGCTACTGATGTTTCAGTCCCTTCTTTCTAAAACTGAGGGTCTTCATAAGTTCTCCACCATGTATTTACTACTGATGTTTCAGTCTCATCTTTCTATAACTGAGGGACTTCATAAGTTCTCTGTATTTACCACTAATGTTTCAGTCCCTTCTTTCTATAACTGAGGGACTTCATAAGTTCTCTGTATTTGTTACTGATGTTTCAGTCCCTTCTTTCTGTAACTGAGGGACTTCATAGGTTCTCTGTATTTGCTACTGAAGTTTCAGTCCCTTCTTTCTATAACTGAGGGACTTCATAAGTCCTCTGTATTTACCACTAATGTTTCAGTCCCTTCTTTCTATAACTGAGGGACTTCATAAGTTCTCTGTATTTGTTAATGATGTTTCAGTCCCTTCTTTCTGTAACTGAGGGACTTCATACGTTCTCTGTATTTGCTACTGAAGTTTCAGTCCCTTCTTTCTATAATTGAGGGACTTCATAAGTACTCTGTATTTGCTACTAATTTTTTAGTCCCTTCTTTCTTTAACTGAGGGACTTCATAAGTTCTCTGTATTTGCTACTGATGTTTCAGTCCCTTCTTTCTGTAACTGAGGGACTTCATAAGTTCTCTGTATTTGCTACTGATGTTTCAGTCCTTTCTTTCTATAACTGAGGGACTTCATACGTTCAATGTATTTGCTACTGATGTTTCAGTCCTTTCTTTCTATAACTGAGGGACTCCATAAGTTCTCTGTATTTGCTACTGATGTTTCAGTCCATTCTTTCTGTAACTGCGGGACTTCATAAGTTCTCTGTATTTGCTACTGATGTTTCAGTCCCTTCTTTCTGTAACTGCGGGACTTCATAAGTTCTCTGTTTTTGCTACTGATGTTTCAGTCCCTTCTTTCTGTAACTGAGGGACATCATACGTTCTCTGTATTTGCTACTGATGTTTCAGTCCCTTCTTTCTTTAACTGAGGGACTTCATAAGTTCTCTCTATTTGTTACTGATGTTTCAGTCCCTTCTTTCTGTAACTGAGGGACTTCATACGTTCTCTGTATTTGCTACTGATGTTTCAGTCCCTTCTTTCTTTAACTGAGGGACTTCAGAAGTTCTCTCTATTTGTTACTGATGTTTCAGTCCCTTCTTTCTGTAACTGAGGGACTTCATACGTTCTCTGTATTTGCTACTGAAGTTTCAGTCCTTTCTTTCTATAACTGAGGGACTCCATAAGTTCTCTGTATTTGCTACTAATGTTTTACTCCCTTCTTTCTATAACTGAGGGACATCATACGTTCTCTGTATTTGCTACTGATGTTTCAGTCCTTTCTTTCTATAACTGAGGGACTTCATAAGTTCTCTGTATTCGCTACTCATGTTTCAGTCCCTTATTTCTATAACTGAGGCACTTCATAAGTTCTCAATATTTGCTACTGATGTTTCAGTCCCTTCTTCTATAACTGAGGGACTCCAAAAGTTCTCTGTATTTGCTACTGATGTTTCAGTCCCTTCTTTCTAAAACTGAGGGTCTTCATAAGTTCTCCACCATGTATTTACTACTGATGTTTCAGTCTCATCTTTCTATAACTGAGGGACTTCATAAGTTCTCTGTATTTACCACTAATGTTTCAGTCCCTTCTTTCTATAACTGAGGGACTTCATAAGTTCTCTGTATTTGTTACTGATGTTTCAGTCCCTTCTTTCTGTAACTGAGGGACTTCATAGGTTCTCTGTATTTGCTACTGAAGTTTCAGTCCCTTCTTTCTATAACTGAGGGACTTCATAAGTCCTCTGTATTTACCACTAATGTTTCAGTCCCTTCTTTCTATAACTGAGGGACTTCATAAGTTCTCTGTATTTGTTAATGATGTTTCAGTCCCTTCTTTCTGTAACTGAGGGACTTCATACGTTCTCTGTATTTGCTACTGAAGTTTCAGTCCCTTCTTTCTATAACTGAGGGACTTCATAAGTACTCTGTATTTGCTACTAATTTTTTAGTCCCTTCTTTCTTTAACTGAGGGACTTCATAAGTTCTCTGTATTTGCTACTGATGTTTCAGTCCCTTCTTTCTGTAACTGAGGGACTTCATAAGTTCTCTGTATTTGCTTCTGATGTTTCAGTCCTTTCTTTCTATAACTGAGGGACTTCATACGTTCAATGTATTTGCTACTGATGTTTCAGTCCTTTCTTTCTATAACTGAGGGACTCCATAAGTTCTCTGTATTTGCTACTGATGTTTCAGTCCATTCTTTCTGTAACTGCGGGACTTCATAAGTTCTCTGTATTTGCTACTGATGTTTCAGTCCCTTCTTTCTGTAACTGCGGGACTTCATAAGTTCTCTGTATTTGCTACTGATGTTTCAGTCCCTTCTTTCTGTAACTGAGGGACTTCATACGTTCTCTGTATTTGCTAATGATGTTTCAGTCCCTTCTTTCTTTAACTGAGGGACTTCAGAAGTTCTCTCTATTTGTTACTGATGTTTCAGTCCCTTCTTTCTGTAACTAAGGGACTTCATACGTTCTCTGTATTTGCTACTGATGTTTCAGTCCCTTCTTTCTTTAACTGAGGGACTTCAGAAGTTCTCTCTATTTGTTACTGATGTTTCAGTCCCTTCTTTCTGTAACTGAGGGACTTCATACGTTCTCTGTATTTGCTACTGAAGTTTCAGTCCCTTCTTTCTATAACTGAGGGACTTCATAAGTTCTCTGTATTTGCTACTAATGTTTTAGTCCCTTCTTTCTATAACTGAGGGACTTCATACGTTCTCTGTATTTGCTACTGATGTTTCAGTCCTTTCTTTCTATAACTGAGGGACTTCATACGTTCTCTGTATTCGTTACTCATGTTTCAGTCCCTTATTTCTATAACTGAGGCACTTCATAAGTTCTCTATATTTGCTACTGATGTTTCAGTCCCTTCTTTCTATAACTGAGGGACTTCATAAGTTCTCTGTATTTGCTACTGATGTTTCAGTCCCTTCTTTCTGTAACTGCGGGACTTCATAAGTTCTCTGTATTTGCTACTGATGTTTCAGTCCCTTCTTTCTGTAACTGAGGGACTTCATAGGTTCTCTGTATTTGCTACTGAAGTTTCAGTCCCTTCTTTCTATAACTGAGGGACTTCATAAGTACTCTGTATTTGCTACTAATGTTTTATTCCCTTCTTTCTTTAACTGAGGGACTTCATAAGTTCTCTGTATTTGCTACTGATGTTTCAGTCCCTTCTTTCTGTAACTGAGGGACTTCATAAGTTCTCTGTATTTGCTACTGATGTTTCAGTCCCTTCTTTCTGTAACTGCGGGACTTCATAAGTTCTCTGTATTTGCTACTGATGTTTCAGTCCCTTCTTTCTGTAACTGAGGGACTTCATAGGTTCTCTGTATTTGCTACTGAAGTTTCAGTCCCTTCTTTCTATAACTGAGGGACTTCACAAGTCCTCTGTATTTACCACTAATGTTTCAGTCACTTCTTTCTATAACTGAGGGACTTCATTTTTTTTTATTTTTTTTATTTCACCTTTATTTAACCAGGTAGGCTAGTTGAGAACAAGTTCTCATTTGCAACTGCGACCTGGCCAAGATAAAGCATAGCAGTGTGAACAGACAACACAGAGTTACACATGGAGTAAACAATTAACAAGTCAATAACACAGTAGAAAAAAGGGGAGTCTATATATACATTGTGTGCAAAAGGCATGAGAAGGTAGGCAAATAATTACAATTATGCAGATTAACACTGGAGTGATAAATGATCAGATGGTTATGTAAAGGTAGAGATATTGGTGTGCAAAAGAGCAGAAAAATAAATAAATAAAAACAGTATGGGGATGAGGTAGGTGAAAATGGGTGGGCTATTTACCAATAGACTATGTACAGCTGCAGCGATCGGTTAGCTGCTCAGATAGCAGATGTTTGAAGTTGGTGAGGGAGATAAAAGTCTCCAACTTCAGTGATTTTTGCAATTCGTTCCAATCACAGGCAGCAGAGAACTGGAACGAAAGGCGGCCAAATGAGGTGTTGGCTTTAGGGATGATCAGTGAGATACACCTGCTGGAGCGCGTGCTACGGATGGGTGTTGCCATCGTAACCAGTGAACTGAGATAAGGCGGAGCTTTACCTAGCATGGACTTGTAGATGAGCTGGAGCCAGTGGGTCTGGCGACGAATATGTAGCGAGGGCCAGCCGATTAGAGCATACAAGTCGCAGTGGTGGGTGGTATAAGGTGCTTTAGTGACAAAACGGATGGCACTGTGATAAACTGCATCCAGTTTGCTGAGTAGAGTGTTGGAAGCAATTTTGTAGATGACATCGCCGAAGTCGAGGATCGGTAGGATAGTCAGTTTTACTAGGGTAAGTTTGGCGGCGTGAGTGAAGGAGGCTTTGTTGCGGAATAGAAAGCCGACTCTTGATTTGATTTTCGATTGGAGATGTTTGATATGGGTCTGGAAGGAGAGTTTAGAGTCTAGCCAGACACCTAGGTACTTATAGATGTCCACATATTCAAGGTCGGAACCATCCAGGGTGGTGATGCTGGTCAGGCGTGCGGGTGCAGGCAGCGAACGGTTGAAAAGCATGCATTTGGTTTTACTAGCGTTTAAGAGCAGTTGGAGGCCACGGAAGGAGTGCTGTATGGCATTGAAGCTCGTTTGGAGGTTAGATAGCACAGTGTCCAAGGACGGGCCGGAAGTATATAGAATGGTGTCGTCTGCGTAGAGGTGGATCAGGGAATCGCCCGCAGCATGAGAAACATCATTGATATATACAGAGAAAAGAGTCGGCCCGAGAATTGAACCCTGTGGCACCCCCATAGAGACTGCCAGAGGACCGGACAGCATGCCCTCCGATTTGACACACTGAACTCTGTCTGCAAAGTAATTGGTGAACCAGGCAAGGCAGTCATCCGAAAAACCGAGGCTACTGAGTCTGCCAATAAGAATACGGTGATTGACAGAGTCGAAAGCCTTGGCAAGGTCTATGAAGACGGCTGCACAGTACTGTCTTTTATCGATGGCGGTTATGATATCGTTTAGCACCTTGAGCGTGGCTGAGGTACACCCGTGACCAGCTCGGAAACCAGATTGCACAGCGGAGAAGGTACGGTGGGATTCAAGATGGTCAGTGATCTGTTTGTTGACTTGGCTTTCGAAGACCTTAGATAGGCAGGGCAGGATGGATATTGGTCTGTAACAGTTTGGGTCCAGGGTGTCGCCCCCTTTGAAGAGGGGGATGACTGCGGCAGCTTTCCAATCCTTGGGGATCTCAGACGATATGAAAGAGAGGTTGAACAGGCTGGTAATAGGGGTTGCGACAATGGCGGCGGATAGTTTCAGGAATAGAGGGTCCAGATTGTCAAGCCCAGCTGATTTGTACGGGTCCAGGTTTTGCAGCTCTTTCAGAACATCTGCTATCTGGATTTGGGTAAAGGAGAACCTGGAGAGGCTTGGGCGAGTAGCTGCGGGGGGGGGGGGAGCTGTTGGACGAGGTTGGAGTAGCCAGGCGGAAGGCATGGCCAGCCGTTGAGAAATGCTTGTTGAAGTTTTCGATAATCATGGATTTATCGGTGGTGACCGTGTTACCTAGCCTCAGTGCAGTGGGCAGCTGGGATGAGGTGCTCTTGTTCTCCATGGACTTCACAGTGTCCCAGAACTTTTTGGAGTTGGAGCTACAGGATGCAAACTTCTGCCTGAAGAAGTTGGCTTTAGCTTTCCTGACTGACTGTGTGTATTGGTTCCTGACTTCCCTGAACAGTTGCATATCGCGGGGACTGTTCGATGTTAGTGCAGTCCGCCACAGGATGTTTTTGTGCTGGTCGAGGGCAGTCAGGTCTGGAGTGAACCAGGGGCTATATCTGTTCTTAGTTCTGCATTTTTTGAACGGAGCATGCTTATCTAAAATGGTGAGGAAGTTACTTTTAAAGAAAGACCAGGCATCCTCAACTGACGGGATGAGGTCAATGTCCTTCCAGGATACCCGGGCCAGGTCGATTAGAAAGGCCTGCTCACAGAAGTGTTTTAGGGAGCGTTTGACAGTGATGAGGGGTGGTCGTTTGACTGCGGCTCCGTAGCGGATACAGGCAATGAGGCAGTGATCGCTGAGATCCTGGTTGAAGACAGCGGAGGTGTATTTGGAGGGCCAGTTGGTCAGGATGACGTCAATGAGGGTGCCCTTGTTTACAGAGTTAGGGTTGTACCTGGTGGGTTCCTTGATGATTTGAGTGAGATTGAGGGCATCTAGCTTAGATTGTAGGACTGCCGGGGTGTTAAGCATATCCCAGTTTAGGTCACCTAACAGAACAAACTCTGAAGCTAGATGGGGGGCGATCAATTCACAAATGGTGTCCAGGGCACAGCTGGGAGCTGAGGGGGGTCGGTAGCAGGCGGCAACAGTGAGAGACTTATTTCTGGAGAGAGTAATTTTCAAAATTAGTAGTTCGAACTGTTTGGGTATGGACCTGGAAAGTATGACATTACTTTGCAGGCTCTCTCTGCAGTAGACTGCAACTCCTCCTCCTTTGGCAGTTCTATCTTGACGGAAGATGTTATAGTTGGGTATGGAAATCTCAGAATTTTTGGTGGCCTTCCTGAGCCAGGATTCAGACACGGCAAGGACATCAGGGTTAGCAGAGTGTGCTAGAGCAGTGAGTAAGACAAACTTAGGGAGGAGGCTTCTGATGTTGACATGCATGAAACCAAGGCTTTTTCGATCACAGAAGTCAACAAATGAGGGTGCCTGGGGACATGCAGGGCCTGGGTTTACCTCCACATCACCCGCGGAACAGAGAAGGAGTAGTATGAGGGTGCGGCTGAAGGCTATCAAAACTGGTCGCCTAGGGCGTTGGGGACAGAGAATAAGAGGAGCAGGTTTCTGGGCATGGTAGAATATATTCAGGGCATAATGCGCAAACAGGGGTATGGTGGGGTGCGGGTACAGCGGAGGTAAGCCCAGGCACTGGGTGATGATGAGAGAGGTTGTATCTCTGGACATGCTGGTTGTAATGGGTGAGGTCACCGCATGTGTGGGGGGTGGGACAAAGGAGGTAACAGGGGTATAAAGAGTGGAACTAGGGGCTCCATTGTAAACTAAAACAATGATAACTAACCTGCACAACAGTATACAGGGCATATTGACATATGAGAGAGACATACAGCGAGGCATACAGTAATCACAGGTGTTGAATTGGGAGAGCTAGCTAAAACAGTAGGTGAGACAACAGCTAATCAGCTAGCACAACAACAGCAGGTAGAATGGCGATTGATTAGGCAGAGAGGGTCGGATTAACTACACACAGAGCCTAAGTGCGGCTGGGGCCGACAGATAAAACATAAACAAGCAGAATGGATTACCGTGATTAATGGACAGTCCAGCATGCATCAGCTATGTAGCCAAGTGATCAGTGTCCAAGGGGCAGCGGTGGATGGGGCAGGGAAGCTGGACTGGCGAGTGATTATCCAGGTTAGACAACTAACAATGACCAAATAGCTTGTAGCCAGTTAGCTGGTTAGCTTCTGGAGGTTCTTGAGTGTGTTCTAAAAATGTAAAGATAATAGCGGTTCCGTATCACATTGGGTGAGGCAGGTTACCGGAAGGTATAAACAAATTAAAAATCGAAAAGGGATAGAAAGTAAATATGGGTTCAGTGAGTGTTTGGGACGCGGCGATTCAGACGGTTAGCAGGCCTGTGCTAACAAGCTAACAGTTAGTAGACGGTGCTAAACACGGTAGCAGTTAGCGGACCGGGCTAAGCAAGCTAGCAATTAGCAGGCCGAATTTGCAAGCAAGGAGATAGCAAGGGCTAGAGAGTTAGCCTTTGGGGACGTCGCGATGGGGGTATCTGTTTATTCCTCTTCATGCAGTGACATCGATGGACCGGTCGTGGGTCTGGATATTGTAGCCCAGGAGCTCAAAATGTTCCGTTTGCGATGGGAATCCGGGGATGAAAAATAAAATAAAATAATAAATAGGTCCGTTATGCTCTGGTTAGAGTCGCGTTGTTCGAACTGGCGAGAGCTTTCCGAGCTAAAGGTTAGCTGATGACCGGTTAGCTGAAGACCGCTAGCAATGTTTTGCTGAAGCTGGTAGTTCGTTGGCTAGCTTTAGCGTTGGCTAGCTTCAGTTGAGGGGTTCCAGGTCCGAAGTAAATATAAATACTTTAGGAAAAATAGCTACGTTGGGTGAGGCGGGTTGCAGGAGAGTATTTAGAAGAAGTTGAGGTTCAGCAAAAAGTTTTAAAGAAAAGTTTTAAAGATATGTGAAGAAAAAAAACGAAAACAAACGATATATACAAGGGACACTACACGACAATACGTCCTACTGCTACGCCATCTTGGAAAAAAAAAAAAAAAAAGTTCTCTGTATTTGTTAATGATGTTTCAGTCCCTTCTTTCTGTAACTGAGGGACTTCATACGTTCTCTGTTTTTGCTACTGAAGTTTCAGTCCCTTCTTTCTATAACTGAGGGACTTCATAAGTACTCTGTATTTGCTACTAATGTTTTAGTCCCTTCTTTCTTTAACTGAGGGACTTCATAAGTTCTCTGTATTTGCTACTGATGTTTCAGTCCCTTCTTTCTGTAACTGAGGGACTTCATACGTTCTCTGTATTTGCTACTGATGTTTCAGTCCCTTCTTTCTTTAACTGAGGGACTTCAGAAGTTCTCTCTATTTGTTACTAATGTTTCAGTCCCTTCTTTCTGTAACTGAGGGACTTCATACGTTCTCTGTATTTGCTACTGAAGTTTCAGTCCCTTCTTTCTATAACTGAGGGACTTCATAAGTTCTCTGTATTTGCTACTAATGTTTTAGTCCCTTCTTTCTATAACTGAGGGACTGCATACGTTCTCTGTATTTGCTACTGATGTTTCAGTCCTTTCTTTCTATAACTGAGGGACTTCATACGTTCTCTGTATTCACTACTCATGTTTCAGTCCCTTATTTCTATAACTGAGGCACTTCATAAGTTCTCTATATTTGCTACTGATGTTTCAGTCCCTTCTTCTATAACTGAGGGACTCCAAAAGTTCTCTGTATTTGCTACTAATGTTTTACTCCCTTCTTTCTATAACTGAGGGACTTCATACGTTCTCTGTATTTGCTACTGATGTTTCAGTCCTTTCTTTCTGTAACTGAGGGACTTCATACGTTCTCTGTATTTGCAACTGAAGTTTCAGTCCCTTCTTTCTATAACTGAGGGACTTCATAAGTTCTCTGTATTTGCTACTAATGTTTTAGTCCCTTCTTTCTATAACTGAGGGACTTCATACGTTCTCTGTATTTGCTACTGATGTTTCAGTCCTTTCTTTCTATAACTGAGGGACTTCATAAGTTCTCTGTATTCGCTACTCATGTTTCAGTCCCTTATTTCTATAACTGAGGCACTTCATAAGTTCTCTATATTTGCTACTGATGTTTCAGTCCCTTCTTCTATAACTGAGGGACTCCAAAAGTTCTCTGTATTTGCTACTGATGTTTCAGTCCCTTCTTTCTGTAACTGAGGGACTTCATACGTTCTCTGTATTTGCTACTGAAGTTTCAGTCCCTTCTTTCTATAACTGAGGGACTTCATAAGTTCTCTGTATTTGCTACTGATGTTTCAGTCCCTTCTTTCTGTAACTGCGGGACTTCATAAGTTCTCTGTATTTGCTACTGATGTTTCAGTCCCTTCTTTCTGTAACTGAGGGACTTCATAGGTTCTCTGTATTTGCTACTGAAGTTTCAGTCCCTTCTTTCTATAACTGAGGGACTTCATAAGTTCTCTGTATTTGCTACTAATGTTTTAGTCCCTTCTTTCTATAACTGAGGGACTTCATACGTTCAATGTATTTGCTACTGATGTTTCAGTCCTTTCTTTCTATAACTGAGGGACTCCATAAGTTCTCTGTATTTGCTACTGATGTTTCAGTCCATTCTTTCTGTAACTGCGGGACTTCATAAGTTCTCTGTATTTGCTACTGATGTTTCAGTCCCTTTTTTCTGTAACTGCGGGACTTCATAAGTTCTCTGTATTTGCTACTGATGTTTCAGTCCCTTCTTTCTGTAACTGAGGGACTTCATACGTTCTCTGTATTTGCTACTGATGTTTCAGTCCCTTCTTTCTTTAACTGAGGGACTTCAGAAGTTCTCTCTATTTGTTACTGATGTTTCAGTCCCTTCTTTCTGTAACTGAGGGACTTCATACGTTCTCTGTATTTGCTACTGATGTTTCAGTCCCTTCTTTCTTTAACTGAGGGACTTCAGAAGTTCTCTCTATTTGTTACTGATGTTTCATTCCCTTCTTTCTGTAACTGAGGGACTTCATACGTTCTCTGTATTTGCTACTGAAGTTTCAGTCCTTTCTTTCTATAACTGAGGGACTCCATAAGTTCTCTGTATTTGCTACTAATGTTTTACTCCCTTCTTTCTATAACTGAGGGACTTCATACGTTCTCTGTATTTGCTACTGATGTTTCAGTCCTTTCTTTCTATAACTGAGGGACTTCATAAGTTCTCTGTATTCGCTACTCATGTTTCAGTACCTTATTTCTATAACTGAGGCACTTCATAAGTTCTCAATATTTGCTACTGATGTTTCAGTCCCTTCTTCTATAACTGAGGGACTCCAAAAGTTCTCTGTATTTGCTACTGATGTTTCAGTCCCTTCTTTCTAAAACTGAGGGTCTTCATAAGTTCTCCACCATGTATTTACTACTGATGTTTCAGTCTCATCTTTCTATAACTGAGGGACTTCATAAGTTCTCTGTATTTACCACTAATGTTTCAGTCCCTTCTTTCTATAACTGAGGGACTTCATAAGTTCTCTGTATTTGTTACTGATGTTTCAGTCCCTTCTTTCTGTAACTGAGGGACTTCATAGGTTCTCTGTATTTGCTACTGAAGTTTCAGTCCCTTCTTTCTATAACTGAGGGA
The DNA here is from genome assembly GCF_045791955.1 of Oncorhynchus clarkii lewisi. Lineage (NCBI taxonomy): Eukaryota > Metazoa > Chordata > Actinopteri > Salmoniformes > Salmonidae > Oncorhynchus > Oncorhynchus clarkii. The sequence continues at coordinate 231,903 of NW_027261055.1, forward strand.
CTTCATAAGTCCTCTGTATTTACCACTAATGTTTCAGTCCCTTCTTTCTATAACTGAGGGACTTCATAAGTTCTCTGTATTTGTTAATGATGTTTCAGTCCCTTCTTTCTGTAACTGAGGGACTTCATACGTTCTCTGTATTTGCTACTGAAGTTTCAGTCCCTTCTTTCTATAACTGAGGGACTTCATAAGTACTCTGTATTTGCTACTAATTTTTTAGTCCCTTCTTTCTTTAACTGAGGGACTTCATAAGTTCTCTGTATTTGCTTCTGATGTTTCAGTCCCTTCTTTCTGTAACTGAGGGACTTCATAAGTTCTCTGTATTTGCTACTGATGTTTCAGTCCTTTCTTTCTATAACTGAGGGACTTCATACGTTCAATGTATTTGCTACTGATGTTTCAGTCCTTTCTTTCTATAACTGAGGGACTCCATAAGTTCTCTGTATTTGCTACTGATGTTTCAGTCCATTCTTTCTGTAACTGCGGGACTTCATAAGTTCTCTGTATTTGCTACTGATGTTTCAGTCCCTTCTTTCTGTAACTGCGGGACTTCATAAGTTCTCTGTATTTGCTACTGATGTTTCAGTCCCTTCTTTCTGTAACTGAGGGACTTCATACGTTCTCTGTATTTGCTACTGATGTTTCAGTCCCTTCTTTCTTTAACTGAGGGACTTCAGAAGTTCTCTCTATTTGTTACTGATGTTTCAGTCCCTTCTTTCTGTAACTGAGGGACTTCATACGTTCTCTGTATTTGCTACTGATGTTTCAGTCCCTTCTTTCTTTAACTGAGGGACTTCAGAAGTTCTCTCTATTTGTTACTGATGTTTCAGTCCCTTCTTTCTGTAACTGAGGGACTTCATACGTTCTCTGTATTTGCTACTGAAGTTTCAGTCCCTTCTTTCTATAACTGAGGGACTTCATAAGTTCTCTGTATTTGCTACTAATGTTTTAGTCCCTTCTTTCTATAACTGAGGGACTTCATACGTTCTCTGTATTTGCTACTGATGTTTCAGTCCTTTCTTTCTATAACTGAGGGACTTCATACGTTCTCTGTATTCGCTACTCATGTTTCAGTCCCTTATTTCTATAACTGAGGCACTTCATAAGTTCTCTATATTTGCTACTGATGTTTCAGTCCCTTCTTTCTATAACTGAGGGACTTCATAAGTTCTCTGTATTTGCTACTGATGTTTCAGTCCCTTCTTTCTGTAACTGCGGGACTTCATAAGTTCTCTGTATTTGCTACTGATGTTTCAGTCCCTTCTTTCTGTAACTGAGGGACTTCATAGGTTCTCTGTATTTGCTACTGAAGTTTCAGTCCCTTCTTTCTATAACTGAGGGACTTCATAAGTACTCTGTATTTGCTACTAATGTTTTATTCCCTTCTTTCTTTAACTGAGGGACTTCATAAGTTCTCTGTATTTGCTACTGATGTTTCAGTCCCTTCTTTCTGTAACTGAGGGACTTCATAAGTTCTCTGTATTTGCTACTGATGTTTCAGTCCCTTCTTTCTGTAACTGCGGGACTTCATAAGTTCTCTGTATTTGCTACTGATGTTTCAGTCCCTTCTTTCTGTAACTGAGGGACTTCATAGGTTCTCTGTATTTGCTACTGAAGTTTCAGTCCCTTCTTTCTATAACTGAGGGACTTCACAAGTCCTCTGTATTTACCACTAATGTTTCAGTCACTTCTTTCTATAACTGAGGGACTTCATAAGTTCTCTGTATTTGTTAATGATGTTTCAGTCCCTTCTTTCTGTAACTGAGGGACTTCATACGTTCTCTGTTTTTGCTACTGAAGTTTCAGTCCCTTCTTTCTATAACTGAGGGACTTCATAAGTACTCTGTATTTGCTACTAATGTTTTAGTCCCTTCTTTCTTTAACTGAGGGACTTCATAAGTTCTCTGTATTTGCTACTGATGTTTCAGTCCCTTCTTTCTGTAACTGAGGGACTTCATACGTTCTCTGTATTTGCTACTGATGTTTCAGTCCCTTCTTTCTTTAACTGAGGGACTTCAGAAGTTCTCTCTATTTGTTACTAATGTTTCAGTCCCTTCTTTCTGTAACTGAGGGACTTCATACGTTCTCTGTATTTGCTACTGAAGTTTCAGTCCCTTCTTTCTATAACTGAGGGACTTCATAAGTTCTCTGTATTTGCTACTAATGTTTTAGTCCCTTCTTTCTATAACTGAGGGACTGCATACGTTCTCTGTATTTGCTACTGATGTTTCAGTCCTTTCTTTCTATAACTGAGGGACTTCATACGTTCTCTGTATTCACTACTCATGTTTCAGTCCCTTATTTCTATAACTGAGGCACTTCATAAGTTCTCTATATTTGCTACTGATGTTTCAGTCCCTTCTTCTATAACTGAGGGACTCCAAAAGTTCTCTGTATTTGCTACTAATGTTTTACTCCCTTCTTTCTATAACTGAGGGACTTCATACGTTCTCTGTATTTGCTACTGATGTTTCAGTCCTTTCTTTCTGTAACTGAGGGACTTCATACGTTCTCTGTATTTGCAACTGAAGTTTCAGTCCCTTCTTTCTATAACTGAGGGACTTCATAAGTTCTCTGTATTAGCTACTAATGTTTTAGTCCCTTCTTTCTATAACTGAGGGACTTCATACGTTCTCTGTATTTGCTACTGATGTTTCAGTCCTTTCTTTCCATAACTGAGGGACTTCATAAGTTCTCTGTATTCGCTACTCATGTTTCAGTCCCTTATTTCTATAACTGAGGCACTTCATAAGTTCTCTATATTTGCTACTGATGTTTCAGTCCCTTCTTCTATAACTGAGGGACTCCAAAAGTTCTCTGTATTTGCTACTGATGTTTCAGTCCCTTCTTTCTGTAACTGAGGGACTTCATACGTTCTCTGTATTTGCTACTGAAGTTTCAGTCCCTTCTTTCTATAACTGAGGGACTTCATAAGTTCTCTGTATTTGCTACTAATGTTTTACTCCCTTCTTTCTATACCTGAGGGACTTCATACGTTCTCTGTATTTGCTACTGATGTTTCAGTCCTTTCTTTCTATAACTGAGGGACTTCATAAGTTCTCTGTATTCGCTACTCATGTTTCAGTCCCTTATTTCTATAACTGAGGCACTTCATAAGTTCTCTATATTTGCTACTGATGTTTCAGTCCCTTCTTCTATAACTGAGGGACTCCAAAAGTTCTCTGTATTTGCTACTGATGTTTCAGTCCCTTCTTTCTGTAACTGAGGGACTTCATTCGTTCTCTGTATTTGCTACTGAAGTTTCAGTCCCTTCTTTCTATAACTGAGGGACTTCATAAGTTCTCTGTATTTGCTACTGATGTTTCAGTCCCTTCTTTCTGTAACTGCGGGACTTCATAAGTTCTCTGTATTTGCTACTGATGTTTCAGTCCCTTCTTTCTGTAACTGAGGGACTTCATAGGTTCTCTGTATTTGCTACTGATGTTTCAGTCCTTTCTTTCTCTAACCGAGGGACTTCATAAGTTCTCTGTATTTGTTAATGATGTTTCAGTCCCTTCTTTCTATAACTGAGGGACTTCATAAGTTCTCTGTATTTACCACTAATGTTTCAGTCCCTTCTTTCTATAACTGAGGGACTTCATAAGTTCTCTGTATTTGTTACTGATGTTTCAGTCCCTTCTTTCTGTAACTGAGGGACTTCATAGGTTCTCTGTATTTGCTACTGAAGTTTCAGTCCCTTCTTTCTATAACTGAGGGACTTCATAAGTCCTCTGTATTTACCACTAATGTTTCAGTCCCTTCTTTCTATAACTGAGGGACTTCATACGTTCTCTGTATTTGTTAATGATGTTTCAGTCCCTTCTTTCTGTAACTGAGGGACTTCATACGTTCTCTGTATTTGCTACTGAAGTTTCAGTCCCTTCTTTCTATAATTGAGGGACTTCATAAGTACTCTGTATTTGCTACTAATTTTTTAGTCCCTTCTTTCTTTAACTGAGGGACTTCATAAGTTCTCTGTATTTGCTACTGATGTTTCAGTCCATTCTTTCTGTAACTGCGGGACTTCATAAGTTCTCTGTATTTGCTACTGATGTTTCAGTCCCTTCTTTCTGTAACTGCGGGACTTCATAAGTTCTCTGTATTTGCTACTGATGTTTCAGTCCCTTCTTTCTGTAACTGAGGGACTTCATACGTTCTCTGTATTTGCTACTGATGTTTCAGTCCCTTCTTTCTTTAACTGAGGGACTTCAGAAGTTCTCTCTATTTGTTACTGATGTTTCAGTCCCTTCTTTCTGTAACTGAGGGACTTCATACGTTCTCTGTATTTGCTACTGATGTTTCAGTCCCTTCTTTCTTTAACTGAGGGACTTCAGAAGTTCTCTCTATTTGTTACTGATGTTTCAGTCCCTTCTTTCTGTAACTGAGGGACTTCATACGTTCTCTGTATTTGCTACTGAAGTTTCAGTCCCTTCTTTCTATAACTGAGGGACTTCATAAGTTCTCTGTATTTGCTACTAATGTTTTAGTCCCTTCTTTCTATAACTGAGGGACTTCATACGTTCTCTGTATTTGCTACTGATGTTTCAGTCCTTTCTTTCTATAACTGAGGGACTTCATACGTTCTCTGTATTCGCTACTCATGTTTCAGTCCCTTATTTCTATAACTGAGGCACTTCATAAGTTCTCTATATTTGCTACTGATGTTTCAGTCCCTTCTTTCTATAACTGAGGGACTTCATAAGTTCTCTGTATTTGCTACTGATGTTTCAGTCCCTTCTTTCTGTAACTGCGGGACTTCATAAGTTCTCTGTATTTGCTACTGATGTTTCAGTCCCTTCTTTCTGTAACTGAGGGACTTCATAGGTTCTCTGTATTTGCTACTGAAGTTTCAGTCCCTTCTTTCTATAACTGAGGGACTTCATAAGTACTCTGTATTTGCTACTAATGTTTTATTCCCTTCTTTCTTTAACTGAGGGACTTCATAAGTTCTCTGTATTTGCTACTGATGTTTCAGTCCCTTCTTTCTGTAACTGAGGGACTTCATAAGTTCTCTGTATTTGCTACTGATGTTTCAGTCCCTTCTTTCTGTAACTGCGGGACTTCATAAGTTCTCTGTATTTGCTACTGATGTTTCAGTCCCTTCTTTCTGTAACTGAGGGACTTCATAGGTTCTCTGTATTTGCTACTGAAGTTTCAGTCCCTTCTTTCTATAACTGAGGGACTTCACAAGTCCTCTGTATTTACCACTAATGTTTCAGTCACTTCTTTCTATAACTGAGGGACTTCATAAGTTCTCTGTATTTGTTAATGATGTTTCAGTCCCTTCTTTCTGTAACTGAGGGACTTCATACGTTCTCTGTTTTTGCTACTGAAGTTTCAGTCCCTTCTTTCTATAACTGAGGGACTTCATAAGTACTCTGTATTTGCTACTAATGTTTTAGTCCCTTCTTTCTTTAACTGAGGGACTTCATAAGTTCTCTGTATTTGCTACTGATGTTTCAGTCCCTTCTTTCTGTAACTGAGGGACTTCATACGTTCTCTGTATTTGCTACTGATGTTTCAGTCCCTTCTTTCTTTAACTGAGGGACTTCAGAAGTTCTCTCTATTTGTTACTAATGTTTCAGTCCCTTCTTTCTGTAACTGAGGGACTTCATACGTTCTCTGTATTTGCTACTGAAGTTTCAGTCCCTTCTTTCTATAACTGAGGGACTTCATAAGTTCTCTGTATTTGCTACTAATGTTTTAGTCCCTTCTTTCTATAACTGAGGGACTGCATACGTTCTCTGTATTTGCTACTGATGTTTCAGTCCTTTCTTTCTATAACTGAGGGACTTCATACGTTCTCTGTATTCACTACTCATGTTTCAGTCCCTTATTTCTATAACTGAGGCACTTCATAAGTTCTCTATATTTGCTACTGATGTTTCAGTCCCTTCTTCTATAACTGAGGGACTCCAAAAGTTCTCTGTATTTGCTACTAATGTTTTACTCCCTTCTTTCTATAACTGAGGGACTTCATACGTTCTCTGTATTTGCTACTGATGTTTCAGTCCTTTCTTTCTGTAACTGAGGGACTTCATACGTTCTCTGTATTTGCAACTGAAGTTTCAGTCCCTTCTTTCTATAACTGAGGGACTTCATAAGTTCTCTGTATTAGCTACTAATGTTTTAGTCCCTTCTTTCTATAACTGAGGGACTTCATACGTTCTCTGTATTTGCTACTGATGTTTCAGTCCTTTCTTTCCATAACTGAGGGACTTCATAAGTTCTCTGTATTCGCTACTCATGTTTCAGTCCCTTATTTCTATAACTGAGGCACTTCATAAGTTCTCTATATTTGCTACTGATGTTTCAGTCCCTTCTTCTATAACTGAGGGACTCCAAAAGTTCTCTGTATTTGCTACTGATGTTTCAGTCCCTTCTTTCTGTAACTGAGGGACTTCATACGTTCTCTGTATTTGCTACTGAAGTTTCAGTCCCTTCTTTCTATAACTGAGGGACTTCATAAGTTCTCTGTATTTGCTACTAATGTTTTACTCCCTTCTTTCTATACCTGAGGGACTTCATACGTTCTCTGTATTTGCTACTGATGTTTCAGTCCTTTCTTTCTATAACTGAGGGACTTCATAAGTTCTCTGTATTCGCTACTCATGTTTCAGTCCCTTATTTCTATAACTGAGGCACTTCATAAGTTCTCTATATTTGCTACTGATGTTTCAGTCCCTTCTTCTATAACTGAGGGACTCCAAAAGTTCTCTGTATTTGCTACTGATGTTTCAGTCCCTTCTTTCTGTAACTGAGGGACTTCATTCGTTCTCTGTATTTGCTACTGAAGTTTCAGTCCCTTCTTTCTATAACTGAGGGACTTCATAAGTTCTCTGTATTAGCTACTGATGTTTCAGTCCCTTCTTTCTGTAACTGCGGGACTTCATAAGTTCTCTGTATTTGCTACTGATGTTTCAGTCCCTTCTTTCTGTAACTGAGGGACTTCATAGGTTCTCTGTATTTGCTACTGATGTTTCAGTCCTTTCTTTCTCTAACCGAGGGACTTCATAAGTTCTCTGTATTTGTTAATGATGTTTCAGTCCCTTCTTTCTATAACTGAGGGACTTCATAAGTACTCTGTATTTGCTACTAATTTTTTAGTCCCTTCTTTCTTTAACTGAGGGACTTCATAAGTTCTCTGTATTTGCTACTGATGTTTCAGTCCCTTCTTTCTGTAACTGAGGGACTTCATAAGTTCTCTGTATTTGCTACTGATGTTTCAGTCCTTTCTTTCTATAACTGAGGGACTTCATACGTTCAATGTATTTGCTACTGATGTTTCAGTCCTTTCTTTCTATAACTGAGGGACTCCATAAGTTCTCTGTATTTGCTACTGATGTTTCAGTCCATTCTTTCTGTAACTGCGGGACTTCATAAGTTCTCTGTATTTGCTACTGATGTTTCAGTCCCTTCTTTCTGTAACTGCGGGACTTCATAAGTTCTCTGTATTTGCTACTGATGTTTCAGTCCCTTCTTTCTGTAACTGAGGGACTTCATACGTTCTCTGTATTTGCTACTGATGTTTCAGTCCCTTCTTTCTTTAACTGAGGGACTTCAGAAGTTCTCTCTATTTGTTACTGATGTTTCAGTCCCTTCTTTCTGTAACTGAGGGACTTCATACGTTCTCTGTATTTGCTACTGATGTTTCAGTCCCTTCTTTCTTTAACTGAGGGACTTCAGAAGTTCTCTCTATTTGTTACTGATGTTTCAGTCCCTTCTTTCTGTAACTGAGGGACTTCATACGTTCTCTGTATTTGCTACTGAAGTTTCAGTCCCTTCTTTCTATAACTGAGGGACTTCATAAGTTCTCTGTATTAGCTACTGATGTTTCAGTCCCTTCTTTCTGTAACTGCGGGACTTCATAAGTTCTCTGTATTTGCTACTGATGTTTCAGTCCCTTCTTTCTGTAACTGAGGGACTTCATAGGTTCTCTGTATTTGCTACTGATGTTTCAGTCCTTTCTTTCTCTAACCGAGGGACTTCATAAGTTCTCTGTATTTGTTAATGATGTTTCAGTCCCTTCTTTCTATAACTGAGGGACTTCATAAGTACTCTGTATTTGCTACTAATTTTTTAGTCCCTTCTTTCTTTAACTGAGGGACTTCATAAGTTCTCTGTATTTGCTACTGATGTTTCAGTCCCTTCTTTCTGTAACTGAGGGACTTCATAAGTTCTCTGTATTTGCTACTGATGTTTCAGTCCTTTCTTTCTATAACTGAGGGACTTCATACGTTCAATGTATTTGCTACTGATGTTTCAGTCCTTTCTTTCTATAACTGAGGGACTCCATAAGTTCTCTGTATTTGCTACTGATGTTTCAGTCCATTCTTTCTGTAACTGCGGGACTTCATAAGTTCTCTGTATTTGCTACTGATGTTTCAGTCCCTTCTTTCTGTAACTGCGGGACTTCATAAGTTCTCTGTATTTGCTACTGATGTTTCAGTCCCTTCTTTCTGTAACTGAGGGACTTCATACGTTCTCTGTATTTGCTACTGATGTTTCAGTCCCTTCTTTCTTTAACTGAGGGACTTCAGAAGTTCTCTCTATTTGTTACTGATGTTTCAGTCCCTTCTTTCTGTAACTGAGGGACTTCATACGTTCTCTGTATTTGCTACTGATGTTTCAGTCCCTTCTTTCTTTAACTGAGGGACTTCAGAAGTTCTCTCTATTTGTTACTGATGTTTCAGTCCCTTCTTTCTGTAACTGAGGGACTTCATACGTTCTCTGTATTTGCTACTGAAGTTTCAGTCCCTTCTTTCTATAACTGAGGGACTTCATAAGTTCTCTGTATTTGCTACTAATGTTTTAGTCCCTTCTTTCTATAACTGAGGGACTTCATACGTTCTCTGTATTTGCTACTGATGTTTCAGTCCTTTCTTTCTATAACTGAGGGACTTCATACGTTCTCTGTATTCGCTACTCATGTTTCAGTCCCTTATTTCTATAACTGAGGCACTTCATAAGTTCTCTATATTTGCTACTGATGTTTCAGTCCCTTCTTTCTATAACTGAGGGACTTCATAAGTTCTCTGTATTTGCTACTGATGTTTCAGTCCCTTCTTTCTGTAACTGCGGGACTTCATAAGTTCTCTGTATTTGCTACTGATGTTTCAGTCCCTTCTTTCTGTAACTGAGGGACTTCATAGGTTCTCTGTATTTGCTACTGAAGTTTCAGTCCCTTCTTTCTATAACTGAGGGACTTCATAAGTACTCTGTATTTGCTACTAATGTTTTATTCCCTTCTTTCTTTAACTGAGGGACTTCATAAGTTCTCTGTATTTGCTACTGATGTTTCAGTCCCTTCTTTCTGTAACTGAGGGACTTCATAAGTTCTCTGTATTTGCTACTGATGTTTCAGTCCCTTCTTTCTGTAACTGCGGGACTTCATAAGTTCTCTGTATTTGCTACTGATGTTTCAGTCCCTTCTTTCTGTAACTGAGGGACTTCATAGGTTCTCTGTATTTGCTACTGAAGTTTCAGTCCCTTCTTTCTATAACTGAGGGACTTCACAAGTCCTCTGTATTTACCACTAATGTTTCAGTCACTTCTTTCTATAACTGAGGGACTTCATAAGTTCTCTGTATTTGTTAATGATGTTTCAGTCCCTTCTTTCTGTAACTGAGGGACTTCATACGTTCTCTGTTTTTGCTACTGAAGTTTCAGTCCCTTCTTTCTATAACTGAGGGACTTCATAAGTACTCTGTATTTGCTACTAATGTTTTAGTCCCTTCTTTCTTTAACTGAGGGACTTCATAAGTTCTCTGTATTTGCTACTGATGTTTCAGTCCCTTCTTTCTGTAACTGAGGGACTTCATACGTTCTCTGTATTTGCTACTGATGTTTCAGTCCCTTCTTTCTTTAACTGAGGGACTTCAGAAGTTCTCTCTATTTGTTACTAATGTTTCAGTCCCTTCTTTCTGTAACTGAGGGACTTCATACGTTCTCTGTATTTGCTACTGAAGTTTCAGTCCCTTCTTTCTATAACTGAGGGACTTCATAAGTTCTCTGTATTTGCTACTAATGTTTTAGTCCCTTCTTTCTATAACTGAGGGACTGCATACGTTCTCTGTATTTGCTACTGATGTTTCAGTCCTTTCTTTCTATAACTGAGGGACTTCATACGTTCTCTGTATTCACTACTCATGTTTCAGTCCCTTATTTCTATAACTGAGGCACTTCAGAAGTTCTCTATATTTGCTACTGATGTTTCAGTCCCTTCTTCTATAACTGAGGGACTCCAAAAGTTCTCTGTATTTGCTACTAATGTTTTACTCCCTTCTTTCTATAACTGAGGGACTTCATACGTTCTCTGTATTTGCTACTGATGTTTCAGTCCTTTCTTTCTGTAACTGAGGGACTTCATACGTTCTCTGTATTTGCAACTGAAGTTTCAGTCCCTTCTTTCTATAACTGAGGGACTTCATAAGTTCTCTGTATTTGCTACTGATGTTTCAGTCCCTTCTTTCTGTAACTGAGGGACTTCATACGTTCTCTGTATTTGCTACTGAAGTTTCAGTCCCTTCTTTCTATAACTGAGGGACTTCATAAGTTCTCTGTATTTGCTACTAATGTTTTACTCCCTTCTTTCTATAACTGAGGGACTTCATACGTTCTCTGTATTTGCTACTGATGTTTCAGTCCTTTCTTTCTATAACTGAGGGACTTCATAAGTTCTCTGTATTCGCTACTCATGTTTCAGTCCCTTATTTCTATAACTGAGGCACTTCATAAGTTCTCTATATTTGCTACTGATGTTTCAGTCCCTTCTTCTATAACTGAGGGACTCCAAAAGTTCTCTGTATTTGCTACTGATGTTTCAGTCCCTTCTTTCTGTAACTGAGGGACTTCATTCGTTCTCTGTATTTGCTACTGAAGTTTCAGTCCCTTCTCTCTATAACTGAGGGACTTCATAAGTTCTCTGTATTTGCTACTGATGTTTCAGTCCCTTCTTTCTGTAACTGCGGGACTTCATAAGTTCTCTGTATTTGCTACTGATGTTTCAGTCCCTTCTTTCTGTAACTGAGGGACTTCATAGGTTCTCTGTATTTGCTACTGAAGTTTCAGTCCCTTCTTTCTATAACTGAGGGACTTCATAAGTACTCTGTATTTGCTACTAATGTTTTATTCCCTTCTTTCTTTAACTGAGGGACTTCATAAGTTCTCTGTATTTGCTACTGATGTTTCAGTCCCTTCTTTCTGTAACTGAGGGACTTCATAAGTTCTCTGTATTTGCTACTGATGTTTCAGTCCCTTCTTTCTGTAACTGCGGGACTTCATAAGTTCTCTGTATTTGCTACTGATGTTTCAGTCCCTTCTTTCTGTAACTGAGGGACTTCATAGGTTCTCTGTATTTGCTACTGAAGTTTCAGTCCCTTCTTTCTATAACTGAGGGACTTCACAAGTCCTCTGTATTTACCACTAATGTTTCAGTCACTTCTTTCCATAACTGAGGGACTTCATAAGTACTCTGTATTTGCTACTAATTTTTTAGTCCCTTCTTTCTTTAACTGAGGGACTTCATAAGTTCTCTGTATTTGCTACTGATGTTTCAGTCCCTTCTTTCTGTAACTGAGGGACTTCATAAGTTCTCTGTATTTGCTACTGATGTTTCAGTCCTTTCTTTCTATAACTGAGGGACTTCATACGTTCAATGTATTTGCTACTGATGTTTCAGTCCTTTCTTTCTATAACTGAGGGACTCCATAAGTTCTCTGTATTTGCTACTGATGTTTCAGTCCATTCTTTCTGTAACTACGGGACTTCATAAGTTCTCTGTATTTGCTACTGATGTTTCAGTCCCTTCTTTCTGTAACTGCGGGACTTCATAAGTTCTCTGTATTTGCTACTGATGTTTCAGTCCCTTCTTTCTGTAACTGAGGGACTTCATACGTTCTCTGTATTTGCTACTGATGTTTCAGTCCCTTCTTTCTTTAACTGAGGGACTTCAGAAGTTCTCTCTATTTGTTACTGATGTTTCAGTCCCTTCTTTCTGTAACTGAGGGACTTCATACGTTCTCTGTATTTGCTACTGATGTTTCAGTCCCTTCTTTCTTTAACTGAGGGACTTCAGAAGTTCTCTCTATTTGTTACTGATGTTTCAGTCCCTTCTTTCTGTAACTGAGGGACTTCATACGTTCTCTGTATTTGCTACTGAAGTTTCAGTCCCTTCTTTCTATAACTGAGGGACTTCATAAGTTCTCTGTATTTGCTACTAATGTTTTAGTACCTTCTTTCTATAACTGAGGGACTTCATACGTTCTCTGTATTTGCTACTGATGTTTCAGTCCTTTCTTTCTATAACTGAGGGACTTCATACGTTCTCTGTATTCGCTACTCATGTTTCAGTCCCTTATTTCTATAACTGAGGCACTTCATAAGTTCTCTATATTTGCTACTGATGTTTCAGTCCCTTCTTTCTATAACTGAGGGACTTCATAAGTTCTCTGTATTTGCTACTGATGTTTCAGTCCCTTCTTTCTGTAACTGCGGGACTTCATAAGTTCTCTGTATTTGCTACTGATGTTTCAGTCCCTTCTTTCTGTAACTGAGGGACTTCATAGGTTCTCTGTATTTGCTACTGAAGTTTCAGTCCCTTCTTTCTATAACTGAGGGACTTCATAAGTACTCTGTATTTGCTACTAATGTTTTATTCCCTTCTTTCTTTAACTGAGGGACTTCATAAGTTCTCTGTATTTGCTACTGATGTTTCAGTCCCTTCTTTCTGTAACTGAGGGACTTCATAAGTTCTCTGTATTTGCTACTGATGTTTCAGTCCCTTCTTTCTGTAACTGCGGGACTTCATAAGTTCTCTGTATTTGCTACTGATGTTTCAGTCCCTTCTTTCTGTAACTGAGGGACTTCATAGGTTCTCTGTATTTGCTACTGATGTTTCAGTCCCTTCTTTCTATAACTGAGGGACTTCACAAGTCCTCTGTATTTACCACTAATGTTTCAGTCACTTCTTTCTATAACTGAGGGACTTCATAAGTTCTCTGTATTTGTTAATGATGTTTCAGTCCCTTCTTTCTGTAACTGAGGGACTTCATACGTTCTCTGTTTTTGCTACTGAAGTTTCAGTCCCTTCTTTCTATAACTGAGGGACTTCATAAGTACTCTGTATTTGCTACTAATGTTTTAGTCCCTTCTTTCTTTAACTGAGGGACTTCATAAGTTCTCTGTATTTGCTACTGATGTTTCAGTCCCTTCTTTCTGTAACTGAGGGACTTCATACGTTCTCTGTATTTGCTACTGATGTTTCAGTCCCTTCTTTCTTTAACTGAGGGACTTCAGAAGTTCTCTCTATTTGTTACTAATGTTTCAGTCCCTTCTTTCTGTAACTGAGGGACTTCATACGTTCTCTGTATTTGCTACTGAAGTTTCAGTCCCTTCTTTCTATAACTGAGGGACTTCATAAGTTCTCTGTATTTGCTACTAATGTTTTAGTCCCTTCTTTCTATAACTGAGGGACTGCATACGTTCTCTGTATTTGCTACTGATGTTTCAGTCCTTTCTTTCTATAACTGAGGGACTTCATACGTTCTCTGTATTCACTACTCATGTTTCAGTCCCTTATTTCTATAACTGAGGCACTTCAGAAGTTCTCTATATTTGCTACTGATGTTTCAGTCCCTTCTTCTATAACTGAGGGACTCCAAAAGTTCTCTGTATTTGCTACTGAAGTTTCAGTCCCTTCTTTCTATAACTGAGGGACTTCATAAGTTCTCTGTATTTGCTACTGATGTTTCAGTCCCTTCTTTCTGTAACTGCGGGACTTCATAAGTTCTCTGTATTTGCTACTGATGTTTCAGTCCCTTCTTTCTGTAACTGAGGGACTTCATAAGTACTCTGTATTTGCTACTAATGTTTTATTCCCTTCTTTCTTTAACTGAGGGACTTCATAAGTTCTCTGTATTTGCTACTGATGTTTCAGTCCCTTCTTTCTGTAACTGAGGGACTTCATAAGTTCTCTGTATTTGCTACTGATGTTTCAGTCCCTTCTTTCTGTAACTGCGGGACTTCATAAGTTCTCTGTATTTGCTACTGATGTTTCAGTCCCTTCTTTCTGTAACTGAGGGACTTCATAGGTTCTCTGTATTTGCTACTGAAGTTTCAGTCCCTTCTTTCTATAACTGAGGGACTTCACAAGTCCTCTGTATTTACCACTAATGTTTCAGTCACTTCTTTCCATAACTGAGGGACTTCATAAGTTCTCTGTATTTGTTAATGATGTTTCAGTCCCTTCTTTCTGTAACTGAGGGACTTCATACGTTCTCTGTTTTTGCTACTGAAGTTTCAGTCCCTTCTTTCTATAACTGAGGGACTTCATAAGTACTCTGTATTTGCTACTAATGTTTTAGTCCCTTCTTTCTTTAACTGAGGGACTTCATAAGTTCTCTGTATTTGCTACTGATGTTTCAGTCCCTTCTTTCTGTAACTGAGGGACTTCATACGTTCTCTGTATTTGCTACTGATGTTTCAGTCCCTTCTTTCTTTAACTGAGGGACTTCAGAAGTTCTCTCTATTTGTTACTAATGTTTCAGTCCCTTCTTTCTGTAACTGAGGGACTTCATACGTTCTCTGTATTTGCTACTGAAGTTTCAGTCCCTTCTTTCTATAACTGAGGGACTTCATAAGTTCTCTGTATTTGCTACTAATGTTTTAGTCCCTTCTTTCTATAACTGAGGGACTGCATACGTTCTCTGTATTTGCTACTGATGTTTCAGTCCTTTCTTTCTATAACTGAGGGACTTCATACGTTCTCTGTATTCACTACTCATGTTTCAGTCCCTTATTTCTATAACTGAGGCACTTCATAAGTTCTCTATATTTGCTACTGATGTTTCAGTCCCTTCTTCTATAACTGAGGGACTCCAAAAGTTCTCTGTATTTGCTACTAATGTTTTACTCCCTTCTTTCTATAACTGAGGGACTTCATACGTTCTCTGTATTTGCTACTGATGTTTCAGTCCTTTCTTTCTTTAACTGAGGGACTTCATACGTTCTCTGTATTTGCAACTGAAGTTTCAGTCCCTTCTTTCTATAACTGAGGGACTTCATAAGTTCTCTGTATTTGCTACTAATGTTTTAGTCCCTTCTTTCTATAACTGAGGGACTTCATACGTTCTCTGTATTTGCTACTGATGTTTCAGTTCTTTCTTTCTATAACTGAGGGACTTCATAAGTTCTCTGTATTCGCTACTCATGTTTCAGTCCCTTATTTCTATAACTGAGGCACTTCATAAGTTCTCTATATTTGCTACTGATGTTTCAGTCCCTTCTTCTATAACTGAGGGACTCCAAAAGTTCTCTGTATTTGCTACTGATGTTTCAGTCCCTTCTTTCTGTAACTGAGGGACTTCATACGTTCTCTGTATTTGCTACTGAAGTTTCAGTCCCTTCTTTCTATAACTGAGGGACTTCATAAGTTCTCTGTATTTGCTACTAATGTTTTACTCCCTTCTTTCTATAACTGAGGGACTTCATACGTTCTCTGTATTTGCTACTGATGTTTCAGTCCTTTCTTTCTATAACTGAGGGACTTCATAAGTTCTCTGTATTCGCTACTCATGTTTCAGTCCCTTATTTCTATAACTGAGGCACTTCATAAGTTCTCTATATTTGCTACTGATGTTTCAGTCCCTTCTTCTATAACTGAGGGACTCCAAAAGTTCTCTGTATTTGCTACTGATGTTTCAGTCCCTTCTTTCTGTAACTGAGGGACTTCATACGTTCTCTGTATTTGCTACTGAAGTTTCAGTCCCTTCTTTCTATAACTGAGGGACTTCATAAGTTCTCTGTATTTGCTACTGATGTTTCAGTCCCTTCTTTCTGTAACTGCGGGACTTCATAAGTTCTCTGTATTTGCTACTGATGTTTCAGTCCCTTCTTTCTGTAACTGAGGGACTTCATAGGTTCTCTGTATTTGCTACTGAAGTTTCAGTCCCTTCTTTCTATAACTGAGGGACTTCATAAGTACTCTGTATTTGCTACTAATGTTTTATTCCCTTCTTTCTTTAACTGAGGGACTTCATAAGTTCTCTGTATTTGCTACTGATGTTTCAGTCCCTTCTTTCTGTAACTGAGGGACTTCATAAGTTCTCTGTATTTGCTACTGATGTTTCAGTCCCTTCTTTCTGTAACTGCGGGACTTCATAAGTTCTCTGTATTTGCTACTGATGTTTCAGTCCCTTCTTTCTGTAACTGAGGGACTTCATAGGTTCTCTGTATTTGCTACTGAAGTTTCAGTCCCTTCTTTCTATAACTGAGGGACTTCACAAGTCCTCTGTATTTACCACTAATGTTTCAGTCAATTCTTTCTATAACTGAGGGACTTCATAAGTTCTCTGTATTTGTTAATGATGTTTCAGTCCCTTCTTTCTGTAACTGAGGGACTTCATACGTTCTCTGTATTTGCTACTGAAGTTTCAGTCCCTTCTTTCTATAACTGAGGGACTTCATAAGTACTCTGTATTTGCTACTAATGTTTTAGTCCCTTCTTTCTTTAACTGAGGGACTTCATAAGTTCTCTGTATTTGCTACTGATGTTTCAGTCCCTTCTTTCTGTAACTGAGGGACTTCATACGTTCTCTGTATTTGCTACTGAAGTTTCAGTCCCTTCTTTCTATAACTGAGGGACTTCATAAGTTCTCTGTATTTGCTACTAATGTTTTAGTCCCTTCTTTCTATAACTGGGGGACTTCATACGTTCTCTGTATTTGCTACTGATGTTTCAGTCCTTTCTTTCTATAACTGAGGGACTTCATAAGTTCTCTGTATTCGCTACTCATGTTTCAGTCCCTTATTTCTATAACTGAGGCACTTCATAAGTTCTCTATATTTGCTACTGATGTTTCAGTCCCTTCTTCTATAACTGAGGGACTCCAAAAGTTCTCTGTATTTGCTACTGATGTTTCAGTCCCTTCTTTCTGTAACTGAGGGACTTCATACGTTCTCTGTATTTGCTACTGAAGTTTCAGTCCCTTCTTTCTATAACTGAGGGACTTCATAAGTTCTCTGTATTTGCTACTGATGTTTCAGTCCCTTCTTTCTGTAACTGCGGGACTTCATAAGTTCTCTGTATTTGCTACTGATGTTTCAGTCCCTTCTTTCTGTAACTGAGGGACTTCATAGGTTCTCTGTATTTGCTACTGAAGTTTCAGTCCCTTCTTTCTATAACTGAGGGACTTCATAAGTACTCTGTATTTGCTACTAATGTTTTATTCCCTTCTTTCTTTAACTGAGGGACTTCATAAGTTCTCTGTATTTGCTACTGATGTTTCAGTCCCTTCTTTCTGTAACTGAGGGACTTCATAAGTTCTCTGTATTTGCTACTGATGTTTCAGTCCCTTCTTTCTGTAACTGAGGGACTTCATAAGTTCTCTGTATTTGCTACTGATGTTTCAGTCCCTTCTTTCTGTAACTGAGGGACTTCATAGGTTCTCTGTATTTGCTACTGAAGTTTCAGTCCCTTCTTTCTATAACTGAGGGACTTCACAAGTCCTCTGTATTTACCACTAATGTTTCAGTCACTTCTTTCTATAACTGAGGGACTTCATAAGTTCTCTGTATTTGTTAATGATGTTTCAGTCCCTTCTTTCTGTAACTGAGGGACTTCATACGTTCTCTGTATTTGCTACTGAAGTTTCAGTCCCTTCTTTCTATAACTGAGGGACTTCATAAGTACTCTGTATTTGCTACTAATGTTTTAGTCCCTTCTTTCTTTAACTGAGGGACTTCATACGTTCTCTGTATTTGCTACTGATGTTTCAGTCCCTTCTTTCTGTAACTGAGGGACTTCATACGTTCTCTGTATTTGCTACTGATGTTTCAGTCCCTTCTTTCTTTAACTGAGGGACTTCAGAAGTTCTCTCTATTTGTTACTAATGTTTCAGTCCCTTCTTTCTATAACTGAGGGACTTCATACGTTCTCTGTATTTGCTACTGAAGTTTCAGTCCCTTCTTTCTATAACTGAGGGACTTCATAAGTTCTCTGTATTAGCTACTAATGTTTTAGTCCCTTCTTTCTATAACTGAGGGACTTCATACGTTCTCTGTATTTGCTACTGATGTTTCAGTCCTTTCTTTCTATAACTGAGGGACTTCATACGTTCTCTGTATTCACTACTCATGTTTCAGTCCCTTATTTCTATAACTGAGGCACTTCATAAGTTCTCTATATTTGCTACTGATGTTTCAGTCCCTTCTTCTATAACTGAGGGACTCCAAAAGTTCTCTGTATTTGCTACTGATGTTTCAGTCCCTTCTTTCTGTAACTGAGGGACTTCATACGTTCTCTGTATTTGCTACTGAAGTTTCAGTCCCTTCTTTCTATAACTGAGGGACTTCATAAGTTCTCTGTATTTGCTACTAATGTTTTACTCCCTTCTTTCTATAACTGAGGGACTTCATACGTTCTCTGTATTTGCTACTGATGTTTCAGTCCTTTCTTTCTGTAACTGAGGGACTTCATACGTTCTCTGTATTTGCAACTGAAGTTTCAGTCCCTTCTTTCTATAACTGAGGGACTTCATAAGTTCTCTGTATTTGCTACTAATGTTTTAGTCCCTTCTTTCTATAACTGAGGGACTTCATACGTTCTCTGTATTTGCTACTGATGTTTCAGTCCTTTCTTTCTATAACTGAGGGACTTCATAAGTTCTCTGTATTCGCTACTCATGTTTCAGTCCCTTATTTCTATAACTGAGGCACTTCATAAGTTCTCTATATTTGCTACTGATGTTTCAGTCCCTTCTTCTATAACTGAGGGACTCCAAAAGTTCTCTGTATTTGCTACTGATGTTTCAGTCCCTTCTTTCTGTAACTGAGGGACTTCATACGTTCTCTGTATTTGCTACTGAAGTTTCAGTCCCTTCTTTCTATAACTGAGGGACTTCATAAGTTCTCTGTATTTGCTACTAATGTTTTACTCCCTTCTTTCTATAACTGAGGGACTTCATACGTTCTCTGTATTTGCTACTGATGTTTCAGTCCTTTCTTTCTATAACTGAGGGACTTCATAAGTTCTCTGTATTCGCTACTCATGTTTCAGTCCCTTATTTCTATAACTGAGGCACTTCATAAGTTCTCTATATTTGCTACTGATGTTTCAGTCCCTTCTTCTATAACTGAGGCACTCCAAAAGTTCTCTGTATTTGCTACTGATGTTTCAGTCCCTTCTTTCTGTAACTGAGGGACTTCATACGTTCTCTGTATTTGCTACTGAAGTTTCAGTCCCTTCTTTCTATAACTGAGGGACTTCATAAGTTCTCTGTATTTGCTACTGATGTTTCAGTCCCTTCTTTCTGTAACTGCGGGACTTCATAAGTTCTCTGTATTTGCTACTGATGTTTCAGTCCCTTCTTTCTGTAACTGAGGGACTTCATAGGTTCTCTGTATTTGCTACTGAAGTTTCAGTCCCTTCTTTCTATAACTGAGGGACTTCATAAGTACTCTGTATTTGCTACTAATGTTTTATTCCCTTCTTTCTTTAACTGAGGGACTTCATAAGTTCTCTGTATTTGCTACTGATGTTTCAGTCCCTTCTTTCTGTAACTGCGGGACTTCATAAGTTCTCTGTATTTGCTACTGATGTTTCAGTCCCTTCTTTCTGTAACTGAGGGACTTCATAGGTTCTCTGTATTTGCTACTGAAGTTTCAGTCCCTTCTTTCTATAACTGAGGGACTTCACAAGTCCTCTGTATTTACCACTAATGTTTCAGTCAATTCTTTCTATAACTGAGGGACTTCATAAGTTCTCTGTATTTGTTAATGATGTTTCAGTCCCTTCTTTCTGTAACTGAGGGACTTCATACGTTCTCTGTATTTGCTACTGAAGTTTCAGTCCCTTCTTTCTATAACTGAGGGACTTCATAAGTACTCTGTATTTGCTACTAATGTTTTAGTCCCTTCTTTCTTTAACTGAGGGACTTCATAAGTTCTCTGTATTTGCTACTGATGTTTCAGTCCCTTCTTTCTGTAACTGAGGGACTTCATACATTCTCTGTATTTGCTACTGATGTTTCAGTCCCTTCTTTCTTTAACTGAGGGACTTCAGAAGTTCTCTCTATTTGTTACTAATGTTTCAGTCCCTTCTTTCTGTAACTGAGGGACTTCATACGTTCTCTGTATTTGCTACTGAAGTTTCAGTCCCTTCTTTCTATAACTGAGGGACTTCATAAGTTCTCTGTATTTGCTACTAATGTTTTAGTCCCTTCTTTCTATAACTGAGGGACTTCATACGTTCTCTGTATTTGCTACTGATGTTTCAGTCCTTTCTTTCTATAACTGAGGGACTTCATAAGTTCTCTGTATTCGCTACTCATGTTTCAGTCCCTTATTTCTATAACTGAGGCACTTCATAAGTTCTCTATATTTGCTACTGATGTTTCAGTCCCTTCTTCTATAACTGAGGGACTCCAAAAGTTCTCTGTATTTGCTACTGATGTTTCAGTCCCTTCTTTCTGTAACTGAGGGACTTCATAGGTTCTCTGTATTTGCTACTGAAGTTTCAGTCCCTTCTTTCTATAACTGAGGGACTTCATAAGTTCTCTGTATTTGCTACTGATGTTTCAGTCCCTTCTTTCTGTAACTGCGGGACTTCATAAGTTCTCTGTATTTGCTACTGATGTTTCAGTCCCTTCTTTCTGTAACTGAGGGACTTCATAGGTTCTCTGTATTTGCTACTGAAGTTTCAGTCCCTTCTTTCTATAACTGAGGGACTTCATAAGTACTCTGTATTTGCTACTAATGTTTTATTCCCTTCTTTCTTTAACTGAGGGACTTCATAAGTTCTCTGTATTTGCTACTGATGTTTCAGTCCCTTCTTTCTGTAACTGAGGGACTTCATAAGTTCTCTGTATTTGCTACTGATGTTTCAGTCCCTTCTTTCTGTAACTGCGGGACTTCATAAGTTCTCTGTATTTGCTACTGATGTTTCAGTCCCTTCTTTCTGTAACTGAGGGACTTCATAGGTTCTCTGTATTTGCTACTGAAGTTTCAGTCCCTTCTTTCTATAACTGAGGGACTTCACAAGTCCTCTGTATTTACCACTAATGTTTCAGTCACTTCTTTCTATAACTGAGGGACTTCATAAGTTCTCTGTATTTGTTAATGATGTTTCAGTCCCTTCTTTCTGTAACTGAGGGACTTCATACGTTCTCTGTATTTGCTACTGAAGTTTCAGTCCCTTCTTTCTATAACTGAGGGACTTCATAAGTACTCTGTATTTGCTACTAATGTTTTAGTCCCTTCTTTCTTTAACTGAGGGACTTCATAAGTTCTCTGTATTTGCTACTGATGTTTCAGTCCCTTCTTTCTGTAACTGAGGGACTTCATACATTCTCTGTATTTGCTACTGATGTTTCAGTCCCTTCTTTCTTTAACTGAGGGACTTCAGAAGTTCTCTCTATTTGTTACTAATGTTTCAGTCCCTTCTTTCTGTAACTGAGGGACTTCATACGTTCTCTGTATTTGCTACTGAAGTTTCAGTCCCTTCTTTCTATAACTGAGGGACTTCATAAGTTCTCTGTATTAGCTACTAATGTTTTAGTCCCTTCTTTCTATAACTGAGGGACTTCATACGTTCTCTGTATTTGCTACTGATGTTTCAGTCCTTTCTTTCTATAACTGAGGGACTTCATACGTTCTCTGTATTCACTACTCATGTTTCAGTCCCTTATTTCTATAACTGAGGCACTTCATAAGTTCTCTATATTTGCTACTGATGTTTCAGTCCCTTCTTCTATAACTGAGGGACTCCAAAAGTTCTCTGTATTTGCTACTGATGTTTCAGTCCCTTCTTTCTGTAACTGAGGGACTTCATACGTTCTCTGTATTTGCTACTGAAGTTTCAGTCCCTTCTTTCTATAACTGAGGGACTTCATAAGTTCTCTGTATTTGCTACTAATGTTTTACTCCCTTCTTTCTATAACTGAGGGACTTCATACGTTCTCTGTATTTGCTACTGATGTTTCAGTCCTTTCTTTCTGTAACTGAGGGACTTCATACGTTCTCTGTATTTGCAACTGAAGTTTCAGTCCCTTCTTTCTATAACTGAGGGACTTCATAAGTTCTCTGTATTTGCTACTAATGTTTTAGTCCCTTCTTTCTATAACTGAGGGACTTCATACGTTCTCTGTATTTGCTACTGATGTTTCAGTCCTTTCTTTCTATAACTGAGGGACTTCATAAGTTCTCTGTATTCGCTACTCATGTTTCAGTCCCTTATTTCTATAACTGAGGCACTTCATAAGTTCTCTATATTTGCTACTGATGTTTCAGTCCCTTCTTCTATAACTGAGGGACTCCAAAAGTTCTCTGTATTTGCTACTGATGTTTCAGTCCCTTCTTTCTGTAACTGAGGGACTTCATACGTTCTCTGTATTTGCTACTGAAGTTTCAGTCCCTTCTTTCTATAACTGAGGGACTTCATAAGTTCTCTGTATTTGCTACTAATGTTTTACTCCCTTCTTTCTATAACTGAGGGACTTCATACGTTCTCTGTATTTGCTACTGATGTTTCAGTCCTTTCTTTCTGTAACTGAGGGACTTCATACGTTCTCTGTATTTGCTACTGAAGTTTCAGTCCCTTCTTTCTATAACTGAGGGACTTCATAAGTTCTCTGTATTTGCTACTAATGTTTTAGTCCCTTCTTTCTATAACTGAGGGACTTCATACGTTCTCTGTATTTGCTACTGATGTTTCAGTCCTTTCTTTCTATAACTGAGGGACTTCATAAGTTCTCTGTATTCGCTACTCATGTTTCAGTCCCTTATTTCTATAACTGAGGCACTTCATAAGTTCTCTATATTTGCTACTGATGTTTCAGTCCCTTCTTCTATAACTGAGGGACTCCAAAAGTTCTCTGTATTTGCTACTGATGTTTCAGTCCCTTCTTTCTGTAACTGAGGGACTTCATACGTTCTCTGTATTTGCTACTGAAGTTTCAGTCCCTTCTTTCTATAACTGAGGGACTTCATAAGTTCTCTGTATTTGCTACTGATGTTTCAGTCCCTTCTTTCTGTAACTGAGGGACTTCATAGGTTCTCTGTATTTGCTACTGAAGTTTCAGTCCCTTCTTTCTATAACTGAGGGACTTCATAAGTTCTCTGTATTTGCTACTGATGTTTCAGTCCCTTCTTTCTGTAACTGCGGGACTTCATAAGTTCTCTGTATTTGCTACTGATGTTTCAGTCCCTTCTTTCTGTAACTGAGGGACTTCATAGGTTCTCTGTATTTGCTACTGAAGTTTCAGTCCCTTCTTTCTATAACTGAGGGACTTCATAAGTACTCTGTATTTGCTACTAATGTTTTATTCCCTTCTTTCTTTAACTGAGGGACTTCATAAGTTCTCTGTATTTGCTACTGATGTTTCAGTCCCTTCTTTCTGTAACTGAGGGACTTCATAAGTTCTCTGTATTTGCTACTGATGTTTCAGTCCCTTCTTTCTGTAACTGCGGGACTTCATAAGTTCTCTGTATTTGCTACTGATGTTTCAGTCCCTTCTTTCTGTAACTGAGGGACTTCATAGGTTCTCTGTATTTGCTACTGAAGTTTCAGTCCCTTCTTTCTATAACTGAGGGACTTCACAAGTCCTCTGTATTTACCACTAATGTTTCAGTCACTTCTTTCTATAACTGAGGGACTTCATAAGTTCTCTGTATTTGTTAATGATGTTTCAGTCCCTTCTTTCTGTAACTGAGGGACTTCATACGTTCTCTGTATTTGCTACTGAAGTTTCAGTCCCTTCTTTCTATAACTGAGGGACTTCATAAGTACTCTGTATTTGCTACTAATGTTTTAGTCCCTTCTTTCTTTAACTGAGGGACTTCATAAGTTCTCTGTATTTGCTACTGATGTTTCAGTCCCTTCTTTCTGTAACTGAGGGACTTCATACATTCTCTGTATTTGCTACTGATGTTTCAGTCCCTTCTTTCCTTAACTGAGGGACTTCAGAAGTTCTCTCTATTTGTTACTAATGTTTCAGTCCCTTCTTTCTGTAACTGAGGGACTTCATACGTTCTCTGTATTTGCTACTGAAGTTTCAGTCCCTTCTTTCTATAACTGAGGGACTTCATAAGTTCTCTGTATTAGCTACTAATGTTTTAGTCCCTTCTTTCTATAACTGAGGGACTTCATACGTTCTCTGTATTTGCTACTGATGTTTCAGTCCTTTCTTTCTATAACTGAGGGACTTCATACGTTCTCTGTATTCACTACTCATGTTTCAGTCCCTTATTTCTATAACTGAGGCACTTCATAAGTTCTCTATATTTGCTACTGATGTTTCAGTCCCTTCTTCTATAACTGAGGGACTCCAAAAGTTCTCTGTATTTGCTACTGATGTTTCAGTCCCTTCTTTCTGTAACTGAGGGACTTCATACGTTCTCTGTATTTGCTACTGAAGTTTCAGTCCCTTCTTTCTATAACTGAGGGACTTCATAAGTTCTCTGTATTTGCTACTAATGTTTTACTCCCTTCTTTCTATAACTGAGGGACTTCATACGTTCTCTGTATTTGCTACTGATGTTTCAGTCCTTTCTTTCTGTAACTGAGGGACTTCATACGTTCTCTGTATTTGCAACTGAAGTTTCAGTCCCTTCTTTCTATAACTGAGGGACTTCATAAGTTCTCTGTATTTGCTACTAATGTTTTAGTCCCTTCTTTCTATAACTGAGGGACTTCATACGTTCTCTGTATTTGCTACTGATGTTTCAGTCCTTTCTTTCTATAACTGAGGGACTTCATAAGTTCTCTGTATTCGCTACTCATGTTTCAGTCCCTTATTTCTATAACTGAGGCACTTCATAAGTTCTCTATATTTGCTACTGATGTTTCAGTCCCTTCTTCTATAACTGAGGGACTCCAAAAGTTCTCTGTATTTGCTACTGATGTTTCAGTCCCTTCTTTCTGTAACTGAGGGACTTCATACGTTCTCTGTATTTGCTACTGAAGTTTCAGTCCCTTCTTTCTATAACTGAGGGACTTCATAAGTTCTCTGTATTTGCTACTAATGTTTTACTCCCTTCTTTCGATAACTGAGGGACTTCATACGTTCTCTGTATTTGCTACTGATGTTTCAGTCCTTTCTTTCTGTAACTGAGGGACTTCATACGTTCTCTGTATTTGCTACTGAAGTTTCAGTCCCTTCTTTCTATAACTGAGGGACTTCATAAGTTCTCTGTATTTGCTACTAATGTTTTAGTCCCTTCTTTCTATAACTGAGGGACTTCATACGTTCTCTGTATTTGCTACTGATGTTTCAGTCCTTTCTTTCTATAACTGAGGGACTTCATAAGTTCTCTGTATTCGCTACTCATGTTTCAGTCCCTTATTTCTATAACTGAGGCACTTCATAAGTTCTCTATATTTGCTACTGATGTTTCAGTCCCTTCTTCTATAACTGAGGGACTCCAAAAGTTCTCTGTATTTGCTACTGATGTTTCAGTCCCTTCTTTCTGTAACTGAGGGACTTCATACGTTCTCTGTATTTGCTACTGAAGTTTCAGTCCCTTCTTTCTATAACTGAGGGACTTCATAAGTTCTCTGTATTTGCTACTGATGTTTCAGTCCCTTCTTTCTGTAACTGAGGGACTTCATAGGTTCTCTGTATTTGCTACTGAAGTTTCAGTCCCTTCTTTCTATAACTGAGGGACTTCATAAGTTCTCTGTATTTGCTACTGATGTTTCAGTCCCTTCTTTCTGTAACTGCGGGACTTCATAAGTTCTCTGTATTTGCTACTGATGTTTCAGTCCCTTCTTTCTATAACTGAGGGACTTCATAAGTACTCTGTATTTGCTACTAATGTTTTATTCCCTTCTTTCTTTAACTGAGGGACTTCATAAGTTCTCTGTATTTGCTACTGATGTTTCAGTCCCTTCTTTCTGTAACTGAGGGACTTCATAAGTTCTCTGTATTTGCTACTGATGTTTCAGTCCCTTCTTTCTGTAACTGCGGGACTTCATAAGTTCTCTGTATTTGCTACTGATGTTTCAGTCCCTTCTTTCTGTAACTGAGGGACTTCATAGGTTCTCTGTATTTGCTACTGAAGTTTCAGTCCCTTCTTTCTATAACTGAGGGACTTCACAAGTCCTCTGTATTTACCACTAATGTTTCAGTCACTTCTTTCTATAACTGAGGGACTTCATAAGTTCTCTGTATTTGTTAATGATGTTTCAGTCCCTTCTTTCTGTAACTGAGGGACTTCATACGTTCTCTGTATTTGCTACTGAAGTTTCAGTCCCTTCTTTCTATAACTGAGGGACTTCATAAGTACTCTGTATTTGCTACTAATGTTTTAGTCCCTTCTTTCTTTAACTGAGGGACTTCATAAGTTCTCTGTATTTGCTACTGATGTTTCAGTCCCTTCTTTCTGTAACTGAGGGACTTCATACATTCTCTGTATTTGCTACTGATGTTTCAGTCCCTTCTTTCCTTAACTGAGGGACTTCAGAAGTTCTCTCTATTTGTTACTAATGTTTCAGTCCCTTCTTTCTGTAACTGAGGGACTTCATACGTTCTCTGTATTTGCTACTGAAGTTTCAGTCCCTTCTTTCTATAACTGAGGGACTTCATAAGTTCTCTGTATTAGCTACTAATGTTTTAGTCCCTTCTTTCTATAACTGAGGGACTTCATACGTTCTCTGTATTTGCTACTGATGTTTCAGTCCTTTCTTTCTATAACTGAGGGACTTCATACGTTCTCTGTATTCACTACTCATGTTTCAGTCCCTTATTTCTATAACTGAGGCACTTCATAAGTTCTCTATATTTGCTACTGATGTTTCAGTCCCTTCTTCTATAACTGAGGGACTCCAAAAGTTCTCTGTATTTGCTACTGATGTTTCAGTCCCTTCTTTCTGTAACTGAGGGACTTCATACGTTCTCTGTATTTGCTACTGAAGTTTCAGTCCCTTCTTTCTATAACTGAGGGACTTCATAAGTTCTCTGTATTTGCTACTAATGTTTTACTCCCTTCTTTCTATAACTGAGGGACTTCATACGTTCTCTGTATTTGCTACTGATGTTTCAGTCCTTTCTTTCTGTAACTGAGGGACTTCATACGTTCTCTGTATTTGCAACTGAAGTTTCAGTCCCTTCTTTCTATAACTGAGGGACTTCATAAGTTCTCTGTATTTGCTACTAATGTTTTAGTCCCTTCTTTCTATAACTGAGGGACTTCATACGTTCTCTGTATTTGCTACTGATGTTTCAGTCCTTTCTTTCTATAACTGAGGGACTTCATAAGTTCTCTGTATTCGCTACTCATGTTTCAGTCCCTTATTTCTATAACTGAGGCACTTCATAAGTTCTCTATATTTGCTACTGATGTTTCAGTCCCTTCTCCTATAACTGAGGGACTCCAAAAGTTCTCTGTATTTGCTACTGATGTTTCAGTCCCTTCTTTCTGTAACTGCGGGACTTCATAAGTTCTCTGTATTTGCTACTGATGTTTCAGTCCCTTCTTTCTGTAACTGAGGGACTTCATAGGTTCTCTGTATTTGCTACTGAAGTTTCAGTCCCTTCTTTCTATAACTGAGGGACTTCACAAGTCCTCTGTATTTACCACTAATGTTTCAGTCACTTCTTTCTATAACTGAGGGACTTCATAAGTTCTCTGTATTTGTTAATGATGTTTCAGTCCCTTCTTTCTGTAACTGAGGGACTTCATACGTTCTCTGTATTTGCTACTGAAGTTTCAGTCCCTTCTTTCTATAACTGAGGGACTTCATAAGTACTCTGTATTTGCTACTAATGTTTTAGTCCCTTCTTTCTTTAACTGAGGGACTTCATAAGTTCTCTGTATTTGCTACTGATGTTTCAGTCCCTTCTTTCTGTAACTGAGGGACTTCATACATTCTCTGTATTTGCTACTGATGTTTCAGTCCCTTCTTTCCTTAACTGAGGGAC
Source organism: Oncorhynchus clarkii lewisi (assembly GCF_045791955.1). Taxonomy (NCBI): domain Eukaryota; kingdom Metazoa; phylum Chordata; class Actinopteri; order Salmoniformes; family Salmonidae; genus Oncorhynchus; species Oncorhynchus clarkii. Next base: position 259,817 of record NW_027261055.1, read on the forward strand.
TTCAGAAGTTCTCTCTATTTGTTACTAATGTTTCAGTCCCTTCTTTCTGTAACTGAGGGACTTCATACGTTCTCTGTATTTGCTACTGAAGTTTCAGTCCCTTCTTTCTATAACTGAGGGACTTCATAAGTTCTCTGTATTAGCTACTAATGTTTTAGTCCCTTCTTTCTATAACTGAGGGACTTCATACGTTCTCTGTATTTGCTACTGATGTTTCAGTCCTTTCTTTCTATAACTGAGGGACTTCATACGTTCTCTGTATTCACTACTCATGTTTCAGTCCCTTATTTCTATAACTGAGGCACTTCATAAGTTCTCTATATTTGCTACTGATGTTTCAGTCCCTTCTTCTATAACTGAGGGACTCCAAAAGTTCTCTGTATTTGCTACTGATGTTTCAGTCCCTTCTTTCTGTAACTGAGGGACTTCATACGTTCTCTGTATTTGCTACTGAAGTTTCAGTCCCTTCTTTCTATAACTGAGGGACTTCATAAGTTCTCTGTATTTGCTACTAATGTTTTACTCCCTTCTTTCTATAACTGAGGGACTTCATACGTTCTCTGTATTTGCTACTGATGTTTCAGTCCTTTCTTTCTGTAACTGAGGGACTTCATACGTTCTCTGTATTTGCAACTGAAGTTTCAGTCCCTTCTTTCTATAACTGAGGGACTTCATAAGTTCTCTGTATTTGCTACTAATGTTTTAGTCCCTTCTTTCTATAACTGAGGGACTTCATACGTTCTCTGTATTTGCTACTGATGTTTCAGTCCTTTCTTTCTATAACTGAGGGACTTCATAAGTTCTCTGTATTCGCTACTCATGTTTCAGTCCCTTATTTCTATAACTGAGGCACTTCATAAGTTCTCTATATTTGCTACTGATGTTTCAGTCCCTTCTCCTATAACTGAGGGACTCCAAAAGTTCTCTGTATTTGCTACTGATGTTTCAGTCCCTTCTTTCTGTAACTGAGGGACTTCATACGTTCTCTGTATTTGCTACTGAAGTTTCAGTCCCTTCTTTCTATAACTGAGGGACTTCATAAGTTCTCTGTATTTGCTACTAATGTTTTACTCCCTTCTTTCTATAACTGAGGGACTTCATACGTTCTCTGTATTTGCTACTGATGTTTCAGTCCTTTCTTTCTGTAACTGAGGGACTTCATACGTTCTCTGTATTTGCTACTGAAGTTTCAGTCCCTTCTTTCTATAACTGAGGGACTTCATAAGTTCTCTGTATTTGCTACTAATGTTTTAGTCCCTTCTTTCTATAACTGAGGGACTTCATACGTTCTCTGTATTTGCTACTGATGTTTCAGTCCTTTCTTTCTATAACTGAGGGACTTCATAAGTTCTCTGTATTCGCTACTCATGTTTCAGTCCCTTATTTCTATAACTGAGGCACTTCATAAGTTCTCTATATTTGCTACTGATGTTTCAGTCCCTTCTTCTATAACTGAGGGACTCCAAAAGTTCTCTGTATTTGCTACTGATGTTTCAGTCCCTTCTTTCTGTAACTGAGGGACTTCATACGTTCTCTGTATTTGCTACTGAAGTTTCAGTCCCTTCTTTCTATAACTGAGGGACTTCATAAGTTCTCTGTATTTGCTACTGATGTTTCAGTCCCTTCTTTCTGTAACTGAGGGACTTCATAAGTTCTCTGTATTTGCTACTGATGTTTCAGTCCCTTCTTTCTGTAACTGCGGGACTTCATAAGTTCTCTGTATTTGCTACTGATGTTTCAGTCCCTTCTTTCTGTAACTGAGGGACTTCATAGGTTCTCTGTATTTGCTACTGAAGTTTCAGTCCCTTCTTTCTATAACTGAGGGACTTCACAAGTCCTCTGTATTTACCACTAATGTTTCAGTCCCTTCTTTCTATAACTGAGGGACTTCATACGTTCTCTGTATTTGCTACTGATGTTTCAGTCCTTTCTTTCTATAACTGAGGCACTTCATAAGTTCTCAATATTTGCTACTGATGTTTCAGTCCCTTCTTTATAAATGAGGGACTCCAAAAGTTCTCTGTATTTGCTACTGATGTTTCAGTCCCTTCTTTCTAAAACTGAGGGTCTTCATAAGTTCTCCACCATGTATTTACTACTGATGTTTCAGTCTCATCTTTCTATAACTGAGGGACTTCATAAGTTCTCTGTATTTACCACTAATGTTTCAGTCCCTTCTTTCTATAACTGAGGGACTTCATAAGTTCTCTGTATTTGTTACTGATGTTTCAGTCCCTTCTTTCTGTAACTGAGGGACTTCATAGGTTCTCTGTATTTGCTACTGAAGTTTCAGTCCCTTCTTTCTATAACTGAGGGACTTCATAAGTCCTCTGTATTTACCACTAATGTTTCAGTCCCTTCTTTCTATAACTGAGGGACTTCATAAGTTCTCTGTATTTGTTAATGATGTTTCAGTCCCTTCTTTCTGTAACTGAGGGACTTCATACGTTCTCTGTATTTGCTACTGATGTTTCAGTCCCTTCTTTCTGTAACTGAGGGACTTCATAAGTTCTCTGTATTTGCTACTGATGTTTCAGTCCTTTCTTTCTATAACTGAGGGACTCCAAAAGTTCTCTGTATTTGCTACTGATGTTTCAGTCCCTTCTTTCTGTAACTGAGGGACTTCATACGTTCTCTGTATTTGCTACTGAAGTTTCAGTCCCTTCTTTCTATAACTGAGGGACTTCATAAGTTCTCTGTATTTGCTACTAATGTTTTACTCCCTTCTTTCTATAACTGAGGGACTTCATACGTTCTCTGTATTTGCTACTGATGTTTCAGTCCTTTCTTTCTGTAACTGAGGGACTTCATACGTTCTCTGTATTTGCAACTGAAGTTTCAGTCCCTTCTTTCTATAACTGAGGGACTTCATAAGTTCTCTGTATTTGCTACTAATGTTTTAGTCCCTTCTTTCTATAACTGAGGGACTTCATACGTTCTCTGTATTTGCTACTGATGTTTCAGTCCTTTCTTTCTATAACTGAGGGACTTCATAAGTTCTCTGTATTCGCTACTCATGTTTCAGTCCCTTATTTCTATAACTGAGGCACTTCATAAGTTCTCTATATTTGCTACTGATGTTTCAGTCCCTTCTTCTATAACTGAGGGACTCCAAAAGTTCTCTGTATTTGCTACTGATGTTTCAGTCCCTTCTTTCTGTAACTGAGGGACTTCATACGTTCTCTGTATTTGCTACTGAAGTTTCAGTCCCTTCTTTCTATAACTGAGGGACTTCATAAGTTCTCTGTATTTGCTACTAATGTTTCAGTCCCTTCTTTCTATAACTGAGGGACTTCATAAGTTCTCTGTATTTGTTAATGATGTTTCAGTCCCTTCTTTCTGTAACTGAGGGACTTCATACGTTCTCTGTATTTGCTACTGAAGTTTCAGTCCCTTCTTTCTGTAACTGAGGGACTTCATAAGTTCTCTGTATTTGCTACTGATGTTTCAGTCCTTTCTTTCTATAACTGAGGGACTTCATACGTTCAATGTATTTGCTACTGATGTTTCAGTCCTTTCTTTCTATAACTGAGGGACTCCATAAGTTCTCTGTATTTGCTACTAATGTTTTACTCCCTTCTTTCTATAACTGAGGGACTTCATACGTTCTCTGTATTTGCTACTGATGTTTCAGTCCTTTCTTTCTATAACTGAGGGACTTCATAAGTTCTCTGTATTCGCTACTCATGTTTCAGTCCCTTATTTCTATAACTGGGGCACTTCATAAGTTCTCAATATTTGCTACTGATGTTTCAGTCCCTTCTTCTATAACTGAGGGACTCCAAAAGTTCTCTGTATTTGCTACTGATGTTTCAGTCCCTTCTTTCTAAAACTGAGGGTCTTCATAAGTTCTCCACCATGTATTTACTACTGATGTTTCAGTCTCATCTTTCTATAACTGAGGGACTTCATAAGTTCTCTGTATTTACCACTAATGTTTCAGTCCCTTCTTTCTATAACTGAGGGACTTCATAAGTTCTCTGTATTTGTTACTGATGTTTCAGTCCCTTCTTTCTGTAACTGAGGGACTTCATAGGTTCTCTGTATTTGCTACTGAAGTTTCAGTCCCTTCTTTCTATAACTGAGGGACTTCATAAGTCCTCTGTATTTACCACTAATGTTTCAGTCCCTTCTTTCTATAACTGAGGGACTTCATAAGTTCTCTGTATTTGTTAATGATGTTTCAGTCCCTTCTTTCTGTAACTGAGGGACTTCATACGTTCTCTGTATTTGCTACTGATGTTTCAGTCCCTTCTTTCTGTAACTGAGGGACTTCATAAGTTCTCTGTATTTGCTACTGATGTTTCAGTCCTTTCTTTCTATAACTGAGGGACTCCAAAAGTTCTCTGTATTTGCTACTGATGTTTCAGTCCCTTCTTTCTGTAACTGAGGGACTTCATACGTTCTCTGTATTTGCTACTGAAGTTTCAGTCCCTTCTTTCTATAACTGAGGGACTTCATAAGTTCTCTGTATTTGCTACTAATGTTTTACTCACATCTTTCTATAACTGAGGGACTTCATACGTTCTCTGTATTTGCTACTGATGTTTCAGTCCTTTCTTTCTGTAACTGAGGGACTTCATACGTTCTCTGTATTTGCAACTGAAGTTTCAGTCCCTTCTTTCTATAACTGAGGGACTTCATAAGTTCTCTGTATTTGCTACTAATGTTTTAGTCCCTTCTTTCTATAACTGAGGGACTTCATACGTTCTCTGTATTTGCTACTGATGTTTCAGTCCTTTCTTTCTATAACTGAGGGACTTCATAAGTTCTCTGTATTCGCTACTCATGTTTCAGTCCCTTATTTCTATAACTGAGGCACTTCATAAGTTCTCTATATTTGCTACTGATGTTTCAGTCCCTTCTTCTATAACTGAGGGACTCCAAAAGTTCTCTGTATTTGCTACTGATGTTTCAGTCCCTTCTTTCTGTAACTGAGGGACTTCATACGTTCTCTGTATTTGCTACTGAAGTTTCAGTCCCTTCTTTCTATAACTGAGGGACTTCATAAGTTCTCTGTATTTGCTACTAATGTTTTAGTCCCTTCTTTCTATAACTGAGGGACTTCATACGTTCTCTGTATTTGCTACTGATGTTTCAGTCCTTTCTTTCTATAACTGAGGGACTTCATAAGTTCTCTGTATTCGCTACTCATGTTTCAGTCCCTTATTTCTATAACTGAGGCACTTCATAAGTTCTCTATATTTGCTACTGATGTTTCAGTCCCTTCTTCTATAACTGAGGGACTCCAAAAGTTCTCTGTATTTGCTACTGATGTTTCAGTCCCTTCTTTCTGTAACTGAGGGACTTCATACGTTCTCTGTATTTGCTACTGAAGTTTCAGTCCCTTCTTTCTATAACTGAGGGACTTCATAAGTTCTCTGTATTTGCTACTAATGTTTTACTCCCTTCTTTCTATAACTGAGGGACTTCATACGTTCTCTGTATTTGCTACTGATGTTTCAGTCCTTTCTTTCTGTAACTGAGGGACTTCATACGTTCTCTGTATTTGCTACTGAAGTTTCAGTCCCTTCTTTCTATAACTGAGGGACTTCATAAGTTCTCTGTATTTGCTACTAATGTTTTAGTCCCTTCTTTCTATAACTGAGGGACTTCATACGTTCTCTGTATTTGCTACTGATGTTTCAGTCCTTTCTTTCTATAACTGAGGGACTTCATAAGTTCTCTGTATTCGCTACTCATGTTTCAGTCCCTTATTTCTATAACTGAGGCACTTCATAAGTTCTCCATATTTGCTACTGATGTTTCAGTCCCTTCTTCTATAACTGAGGGACTCCAAAAGTTCTCTGTATTTGCTACTGATGTTTCAGTCCCTTCTTTCTGTAACTGAGGGACTTCATACGTTCTCTGTATTTGCTACTGAAGTTTCAGTCCCTTCTTTCTATAACTGAGGGACTTCATAAGTTCTCTGTATTTGCTACTGATGTTTCAGTCCCTTCTTTCTGTAACTGAGGGACTTCATAAGTTCTCTGTATTTGCTACTGATGTTTCAGTCCCTTCTTTCTGTAACTGCGGGACTTCATAAGTTCTCTGTATTTGCTACTGATGTTTCAGTCCCTTCTTTCTGTAACTGAGGGACTTCATAGGTTCTCTGTATTTGCTACTGAAGTTTCAGTCCCTTCTTTCTATAACTGAGGGACTTCACAAGTCCTCTGTATTTACCACTAATGTTTCAGTCCCTTCTTTCTATAACTGAGGGACTTCATACGTTCTCTGTATTTGCTACTGATGTTTCAGTCCTTTCTTTCTATAACTGAGGGACTTCATAAGTTCTCTGTATTCGCTACTCATGTTTCAGTCCCTTATTTCTATAACTGAGGCACTTCATAAGTTCTCAATATTTGCTACTGATGTTTCAGTCCCTTCTTTATAAATGAGGGACTCCAAAAGTTCTCTGTATTTGCTACTGATGTTTCAGTCCCTTCTTTCTAAAACTGAGGGTCTTCATAAGTTCTCCACCATGTAGTTACTACTGATGTTTCAGTCTCATCTTTCTATAACTGAGGGACTTCATAAGTTCTCTGTATTTACCACTAATGTTTCAGTCCCTTCTTTCTATAACTGAGGGACTTCATAAGTTCTCTGTATTTGTTACTGATGTTTCAGTCCCTTCTTTCTGTAACTGAGGGACTTCATAGGTTCTCTGTATTTGCTACTGAAGTTTCAGTCCCTTCTTTCTATAACTGAGGGACTTCATAAGTCCTCTGTATTTACCACTAATGTTTCAGTCCCTTCTTTCTATAACTGAGGGACTTCATAAGTTCTCTGTATTTGTTAATGATGTTTCAGTCCCTTCTTTCTGTAACTGAGGGACTTCATACGTTCTCTGTATTTGCTACTGAAGTTTCAGTCCCTTCTTTCTATAACTGAGGGACTTCATAAGTACTCTGTATTTGCTACTAATTTTTTAGTCCCTTCTTTCTTTAACTGAGGGACTTCATAAGTTCTCTGTATTTGTTACTGATGTTTCAGTCCCTTCTTTCTGTAACTGAGGGACTTCATAAGTTCTCTGTATTTGCTACTGATGTTTCAGTCCTTTCTTTCTATAACTGAGGGACTTCATACGTTCAATGTATTTGCTACTGATGTTTCAGTCCTTTCTTTCTATAACTGAGGGACTCCATAAGTTCTCTGTATTTGCTACTAATGTTTTACTCCCTTCTTTCTATAACTGAGGGACTTCATACGTTCTCTGTATTTGCTACTGATGTTTCAGTCCTTTCTTTCTATAACTGAGGGACTTCATAAGTTCTCTGTATTCGCTACTCATGTTTCAGTCCCTTATTTCTATAACTGAGGCACTTCATAAGTTCTCAATATTTGCTACTGATGTTTCAGTCCCTTCTTCTATAACTGAGGGACTCCAAAAGTTCTCTGTATTTGCTACTGATGTTTCAGTCCCTTCTTTCTAAAACTGAGGGTCTTCATAAGTTCTCCACCATGTATTTACTACTGATGTTTCAGTCTCATCTTTCTATAACTGAGGGACTTCATAAGTTCTCTGTATTTACCACTAATGTTTCAGTCCCTTCTTTCTATAACTGAGGGACTTCATAAGTTCTCTGTATTTGTTACTGATGTTTCAGTCCCTTCTTTCTGTAACTGAGGGACTTCATAGGTTCTCTGTATTTGCTACTGAAGTTTCAGTCCCTTCTTTCTATAACTGAGGGACTTCATAAGTCCTCTGTATTTACCACTAATGTTTCAGTCCCTTCTTTCTATAACTGAGGGACTTCATAAGTTCTCTGTATTTGTTAATGATGTTTCAGTCCCTTCTTTCTGTAACTGAGGGACTTCATACGTTCTCTGTATTTGCTACTGATGTTTCAGTCCCTTCTTTCTGTAACTGAGGGACTTCATAAGTTCTCTGTATTTGCTACTGATGTTTCAGTCCTTTCTTTCTATAACTGAGGGACTTCATACGTTCAATGTATTTGCTACTGACGTTTCAGTCCTTTCTTTCTATAACTGAGGGACTCCATAAGTTCTCTGTATTTGCTACTGATGTTTCAGTCCATTCTTTCTGTAACTGCGGGACTTCATAAGTTCTCTGTATTTGCTACTGATGTTTCAGTCCCTTCTTTCTGTAACTGCGGGACTTCATAAGTTCTCTGTATTTGCTACTGATGTTTCAGTCCCTTCTTTCTGTAACTGAGGGACTTCATACGTTCTCTGTATTTGCTACTGATGTTTCAGTCCCTTCTTTCTTTAACTGAGGGACTTCAGAAGTTCTCTCTATTTGTTACTGATGTTTCAGTCCCTTCTTTCTGTAACTGAGGGACTTCATACGTTCTCTGTATTTGCTACTGATGTTTCAGTCCCTTCTTTCTTTAACTGAGGGACTTCAGAAGTTCTCTCTATTTGTTACTGATGTTTCAGTCCCTTCTTTCTGTAACTGAGGGACTTCATACGTTCTCTGTATTTGCTACTGAAGTTTCAGTCCCTTCTTTCTATAACTGAGGGACTTCATAAGTTCTCTGTATTTGCTACTAATGTTTTAGTCCCTTCTTTCTATAACTGAGGGACTTCATACGTTCTCTGAATTTGCTACTGATGTTTCAGTCCTTTCTTTCTATAACTGAGGGACTTCATACGTTCTCTGTATTCGCTACTCATGTTTCAGTCCCTTATTTCTATAACTGAGGCACTTCATAAGTTCTCTATATTTGCTACTGATGTTTCAGTCCCTTCTTTCTATAACTGAGGGACTTCATAAGTTCTCTGTATTTGCTACTGATGTTTCAGTCCCTTCTTTCTGTAACTGCGGGACTTCATAAGTTCTCTGTATTTGCTACTGATGTTTCAGTCCCTTCTTTCTGTAACTGAGGGACTTCATAGGTTCTCTGTATTTGCTACTGAAGTTTCAGTCCCTTCTTTCTATAACTGAGGGACTTCATAAGTACTCTGTATTTGCTACTAATGTTTTATTCCCTTCTTTCTTTAACTGAGGGACTTCATAAGTTCTCTGTATTTGCTACTGAAGTTTCAGTCCCTTCTTTCTGTAACTGAGGGACTTCATAAGTTCTCTGTATTTGCTACTGATGTTTCAGTCCCTTCTTTCTGTAACTGCGGGACTTCATAAGTTCTCTGTATTTGCTACTGATGTTTCAGTCCCTTCTTTCTGTAACTGAGGGACTTCATAGGTTCTCTGTATTTGCTACTGAAGTTTCAGTCCCTTCTTTCTATAACTGAGGGACTTCACAAGGCCTCTGTATTTACCACTAATGTTTCAGTCACTTCTTTCTATAACTGAGGGACTTCATAAGTTCTCTGTATTTGTTAATGATGTTTCAGTCCCTTCTTTCTGTAACTGAGGGACTTCATACGTTCTCTGTATTTGCTACTGAAGTTTCAGTCCCTTCTTTCTATAACTGAGGGACTTCATACGTTCTCTGTATTTGCTACTGATGTTTCAGTCCCTTCTTTCTTTAACTGAGGGACTTCAGAAGTCTCTCTATTTGTTACTGATGTTTCAGTCCCTTCTTTCTGTAACTGAGGGACTTCATACGTTCTCTGTATTTGCTACTGAAGTTTCAGTCCCTTCTTTCTATAACTGAGGGACTTCATAAGTTCTCTGTATTTGCTACTAATGTTTTAGTCCCTTCTTTCTATAACTGAGGGACTTCATACGTTCTCTGTATTTGCAACTGATGTTTCAGTCCTTCCTTTCTATAACTGAGGGACTTCATACGTTCAATGTATTTGCTACTGGTGTTTCAGTCCTTTCTTTCTATAACTGAGGGACTCCATAAGTTCTCTGTATTTGCTACTAATGTTTTACTCCCTTCTTTCTATAACTGAGGGACTTCATACGTTCTCTGTATTTGCTGCTGATGTTTCAGTCCTTTCTTTCTATAACTGTTGGACTTCATAAGTTCTCTGTATTCGCTACTCATGTTTCAGTCCCTTATTTCTATAACTGAGGCACTTCATAAGTTCTCAATATTTGCTACTGATGTTTCAGTCCCTTCTTCTATAACTGAGGGACTCCAAAAGTTCTCTGTATTTGCTACTGATGTTTCAGTCCCTTCTTTCTAAAACTGAGGGTCTTCATAAGTTCTCCACCATGTATTTACTACTGATGTTTCAGTCTCATCTTTCTATAACTGAGGGACTTCATAAGTTCTCTGTATTTACCACTAATGTTTCAGTCCCTTCTTTCTATAACTGAGGGACTTCATAAGTTCTCTGTATTTGTTACTGATGTTTCAGTCCCTTCTTTCTGTAACTGAGGGACTTCATAGGTTCTCTGTATTTGCTACTGAAGTTTCAGTCCCTTCTTTCTATAACTGAGGGACTTCATAAGTCCTCTGTATTTGCTACTGATGTTTCAGTCCATTCTTTCTGTAACTGCGGGACTTCATAAGTTCTCTGTATTTGTTAATGATGTTTCAGTCCCTTCTTTCTGTAACTGAGGGACTTCATACGTTCTCTGTATTTGCTACTGATGTTTCAGTCCCTTCTTTCTGTAACTGAGGGACTTCATAAGTTCTCTGTATTTGCTACTGATGTTTCAGTCCTTTCTTTCTATAACTGAGGGACTTCATACGTTCAATGTATTTGCTACTGATGTTTCAGTCCTTTCTTTCTATAACTGAGGGACTCCATAAGTTCTCTGTATTTGCTACTGATGTTTCAGTCCATTCTTTCTGTAACTGCGGGACTTCATAAGTTCTCTGTATTTGCTACTGATGTTTCAGTCCCTTCTTTCTGTAACTGCGGGACTTCATAAGTTCTCTGTATTTGCTACTGATGTTTCAGTCCCTTCTTTCTGTAACTGAGGGACTTCAGAAGTTCTCTCTATTTGTTACTGATGTTTCAGTCCCTTCTTTCTGTAACTGAGGGACTTCATACGTTCTCTGTATTTGCTACTGATGTTTCAGTCCCTTCTTTCTTTAACTGAGGGACTTCAGAAGTTCTCTCTATTTGTTACTGATGTTTCAGTCCCTTCTTTCTGTAACTGAGGGACTTCATACGTTCTCTGTATTTGCTACTGAAGTTTCAGTCCCTTCTTTCTATAACTGAGGGACTTCATAAGTTCTCTGTATTTGCTACTAATGTTTTAGTCCCTTCTTTCTATAACTGAGGGACTTCATACGTTCTCTGAATTTGCTACTGATGTTTCAGTCCTTTCTTTCTATAACTGAGGGACTTCATACGTTCTCTGTATTCGCTACTCATGTTTCAGTCCCTTATTTCTATAACTGAGGCACTTCATAAGTTCTCTATATTTGCTACTGATGTTTCAGTCCCTTCTTTCTATAACTGAGGGACTTCATAAGTTCTCTGTATTTGCTACTGATGTTTCAGTCCCTTCTTTCTGTAACTGAGGGACTTCATAGGTTCTCTGTATTTGCTACTGAAGTTTCAGTCCCTTCTTTCTATAACTGAGGGACTTCAGAAGTACTCTGTATTTGCTACTAATGTTTTATTCCCTTCTTTCTTTAACTGAGGGACTTCATAAGTTCTCTGTATTTGCTACTGATGTTTCAGTCCCTTCTTTCTGTAACTGAGGGACTTCATAAGTTCTCTGTATTTGCTACTGATGTTTCAGTCCCTTCTTTCTGTAACTGCGGGACTTCATAAGTTCTCTGTATTTGCTACTGATGTTTCAGTCCCTTCTTTCTGTAACTGAGGGACTTCATAGGTTCTCTGTATTTGCTACTGAAGTTTCAGTCCCTTCTTTCTATAACTGAGGGACTTCACAAGGCCTCTGTATTTACCACTAATGTTTCAGTCACTTCTTTCTATAACTGAGGGACTTCATAAGTTCTCTGTATTTGTTAATGATGTTTCAGTCCCTTCTTTCTTTAACTGAGGGACTTCATAAGTTCTCTGTATTTGCTACTGATGTTTCAGTCCCTTCTTTCTGTAACTGAGGGACTTCATACGTTCTCTGTATTTGCTACTGATGTTTCAGTCCCTTCTTTCTTTAACTGAGGGACTTCAGAAGTCTCTCTATTTGTTACTGATGTTTCAGTCCCTTCTTTCTGTAACTGAGGGACTTCATACGTTCTCTGTATTTGCTACTGAAGTTTCAGTCCCTTCTTTCTATAACTGAGGGACTTCATAAGTTCTCTGTATTTGCTACTAATGTTTTAGTCCCTTCTTTCTATAACTGAGGGACTTCATACGTTCTCTGTATTTGCTACTGATGTTTCAGTCCTTTCTTTCTATAACTGAGGGACTTCATACGTTCTCTGTATTCACTACTCATGTTTCAGTCCCTTATTTCTATAACTGAGGCACTTCATAAGTTCTCTATATTTGCTACTGATGTTTCAGTCCCTTCTTCTATAACTGAGGGACTCCAAAAGTTATCTGTATTTGCTACTGATGTTTCAGTCCCTTCTTTCTGTAACTGAGGGACTTCATACGTTCTCTGTATTTGCTACTGAAGTTTCAGTCCCTTCTTTCTATGACTGAGGGACTTCATAAGTTCTCTGTATTTGCTTCTAATGTTTTACTCCCTTCTTTCTATAACTGAGGGACTTCATACGTTCTCTGTATTTGCTACTGATGTTTCAGTCCTTTCTTTCTGTAACTGAGGGACTTCATACGTTCTCTGTATTTGCAACTGAAGTTTCAGTCCCTTCTTTCTATAACTGAGGGACTTCATAAGTTCTCTGTATTTGCTACTAATGTTTTAGTCCCTTCTTTCTATAACTGAGGGACTTCATACGTTCTCTGTATTTGCTACTGATGTTTCAGTCCTTTCTTTCTATAACTGAGGGACTTCATAAGTTCTCTGTATTCGCTACTCATGTTTCAGTCCCTTATTTCTATAACTGAGGCACTTCATAAGTTCTCTATATTTGCTACTGATGTTTCAGTCCCTTCTTCTATAACTGAGGGACTCCAAAAGTTCTCTGTATTTGCTACTAATGTTTTACTCCCTTCTTTCTATAACTGAGGGACTTTATACGTTCTCTGTATTTGCTACTGATGTTTCAGTCCTTTCTTTCTGTAACTGAGGGACTTCATACGTTCTCTGTATTTGCTACTGAAGTTTCAGTCCCTTCTTTCTATAACTGAGGGACTTCATAAGTTCTCTGTATTTGCTACTAATGTTTTAGTCCCTTCTTTCTATAACTGAGGGACTTCATACGTTCTCTGTATTTGCTACTGATGTTTCAGTCCTTTCTTTCTATAACTGAGGGACTTCATAAGTTCTCTGTATTCGCTACTCATGTTTCAGTCCCTTATTTCTATAACTGAGGCACTTCATAAGTTCTCTATATTTGCTACTGATGTTTCAGTCCCTTCTTCTATAACTGAGGGACTCCAAAAGTTCTCTGTATTTGCTACTGATGTTTCAGTCCCTTCTTTCTGTAACTGAGGGACTTCATACGTTCTCTGTATTTGCTACTGAAGTTTCAGTCCCTTCTTTCTATAACTGAGGGATTTCATAAGTTCTCTGTATTTGCTACTGATGTTTCAGTCCCTTCTTTCTGTAACTGAGGGACTTCATAAGTTCTCTGTATTTGCTACTGATGTTTCAGTCCCTTCTTTCTGTAACTGCGGGACTTCATAAGTTCTCTGTATTTGCTACTGATGTTTCAGTCCCTTCTTTCTGTAACTGAGGGACTTCATAGGTTCTCTGTATTTGCTACTGAAGTTTCAGTCCCTTCTTTCTATAACTGAGGGACTTCACAAGTCCTCTGTATTTACCACTAATGTTTCAGTCACTTCTTTCTATAACTGAGGGACTTCATAAGTTCTCTGTATTTGTTAATGATGTTTCAGTCCCTTCTTTCTGTAACTGAGGGACTTCATACGTTCTCTGTATTTGCTACTGAAGTTTCAGTCCCTTCTTTCTATAACTGAGGGACTTCATAAGTTCTCTGTATTTGCTACTAATGTTTTAGTCCCTTCTTTCTATAACTGAGGGACTTCATACGTTCTCTGTATTTGCTACTGATGTTTCAGTCCTTTCTTTCTATAACTGAGGGACTTCATAAGTTCTCTGTATTCGCTACTCATGTTTCAGTCCCTTATTTCTATAACTGAGGCACTTCATAAGTTCTCTATATTTGCTACTGATGTTTCAGTCCCTTCTTCTATAACTGAGGGACTCCAAAAGTTCTCTGTATTTGCTACTGATGTTTCAGTCCCTTCTTTCTGTAACTGAGGGACTTCATACGTTCTCTGTATTTGCTACTGAAGTTTCAGTCCCTTCTTTCTATAACTGAGGGACTTCATAAGTTCTCTGTATTTGCTACTGATGTTTCAGTCCCTTCTTTCTGTAACTGAGGGACTTCATAAGTTCTCTGTATTTGCTACTGATGTTTCAGTCCCTTCTTTCTGTAACTGCGGGACTTCATAAGTTCTCTGTATTTGCTACTGATGTTTCAGTCCCTTCTTTCTGTAACTGAGGGACTTCATAGGTTCTCTGTATTTGCTACTGAAGTTTCAGTCCCTTCTTTCTATAACTGAGGGACTTCACAAGTCCTCTGTATTTACCACTAATGTTTCAGTCACTTCTTTCTATAACTGAGGGACTTCATAAGTTCTCTGTATTTGTTAATGATGTTTCAGTCCCTTCTTTCTGTAACTGAGGGACTTCATACGTTCTCTGTATTTGCTACTGAAGTTTCAGTCCCTTCTTTCTATAACTGAGGGACTTCATAAGTTCGCTGTATTTGCTACTAATGTTTTAGTCCCTTCTTTCTATAACTGAGTGACTTCATACGTTCTCTGTATTTGCTACTGATGTTTCAGTCCCTTCTTCTATAACTGAGGGACTCCAAAAGTTCTCTGTATTTGCTACTGATGTTTCAGTCCCTTCTTTCTGTAACTGAGGGACTTCATACGTTCTCTGTATTTGCTACTGATGTTTCAGTCCCTTCTTTCTTTAACTGAGGGACTTCAGAAGTCTCTCTATTTGTTACTGATGTTTCAGTCCCTTCTTTCTGTAACTGAGGGACTTCATACGTTCTCTGTATTTGCTACTGAAGTTTCAGTCCCTTCTTTCTATAACTGAGGGACTTCATAAGTTCTCTGTATTTGCTACTGATGTTTCAGTCCCTTCTTTCTGTAACTGAGGGACTTCATACGTTCTCTGTATTTGCAACTGAAGTTTCAGTCCCTTCTTTCTATAACTGAGGGACTTCATAAGTTCTCTGTATTCGCTACTCATGTTTCAGTCCCTTATTTCTATAACTGAGGCACTTCATAAGTTCTCTATATTTGCTACTGATGTTTCAGTCCCTTCTTCTATAACTGAGGGACTCCAAAAGTTCTCTGTATTTGCTACTAATGTTTTACTCCCTTCTTTCTATAACTGAGGGACTTTATACGTTCTCTGTATTTGCTACTGATGTTTCAGTCCTTTCTTTCTGTAACTGAGGGACTTCATACGTTCTCTGTATTTGCTACTGAAGTTTCAGTCCCTTCTTTCTATAACTGAGGGACTTCATAAGTTCTCTGTATTTGCTACTAATGTTTTAGTCCCTTCTTTCTATAACTGAGGGACTTCATACGTTCTCTGTATTTGCTACTGATGTTTCAGTCCTTTCTTTCTATAACTGAGGGACTTCATAAGTTCTCTGTATTCGCTACTCATGTTTCAGTCCCTTATTTCTATAACTGAGGCACTTCATAAGTTCTCTATATTTGCTACTGATGTTTCAGTCCCTTCTTCTATAACTGAGGGACTCCAAAAGTTCTCTGTATTTGCTACTGATGTTTCAGTCCCTTCTTTCTGTAACTGAGGGACTTCATACGTTCTCTGTATTTGCTACTGAAGTTTCAGTCCCTTCTTTCCATAACTGAGGGATTTCATAAGTTCTCTGTATTTGCTACTGATGTTTCAGTCCCTTCTTTCTGTAACTGAGGGACTTCATAAGTTCTCTGTATTTGCTACTGATGTTTCAGTCCCTTCTTTCTGTAACTGCGGGACTTCATAAGTTCTCTGTATTTGCTACTGATGTTTCAGTCCCTTCTTTCTGTAACTGAGGGACTTCATAGGTTCTCTGTATTTGCTACTGAAGTTTCAGTCCCTTCTTTCTATAACTGAGGGACTTCACAAGTCCTCTGTATTTACCACTAATGTTTCAGTCACTTCTTTCTATAACTGAGGGACTTCATAAGTTCTCTGTATTTGTTAATGATGTTTCAGTCCCTTCTTTCTGTAACTGAGGGACTTCATACGTTCTCTGTATTTGCTACTGAAGTTTCAGTCCCTTCTTTCTATAACTGAGGGACTTCATAAGTTCTCTGTATTTGCTACTAATGTTTTAGTCCCTTCTTTCTATAACTGAGGGACTTCATACGTTCTCTGTATTTGCTACTGATGTTTCAGTCCTTTCTTTCTATAACTGAGGGACTTCATAAGTTCTCTGTATTCGCTACTCATGTTTCAGTCCCTTATTTCTATAACTGAGGCACTTCATAAGTTCTCTATATTTGCTACTGATGTTTCAGTCCCTTCTTCTATAACTGAGGGACTCCAAAAGTTCTCTGTATTTGCTACTGATGTTTCAGTCCCTTCTTTCTGTAACTGAGGGACTTCATACGTTCTCTGTATTTGCTACTGAAGTTTCAGTCCCTTCTTTCTATAACTGAGGGACTTCATAAGTTCTCTGTATTTGCTACTGATGTTTCAGTCCCTTCTTTCTGTAACTGAGGGACTTCATAAGTTCTCTGTATTTGCTACTGATGTTTCAGTCCCTTCTTTCTGTAACTGCGGGACTTCATAAGTTCTCTGTATTTGCTACTGATGTTTCAGTCCCTTCTTTCTGTAACTGAGGGACTTCATAGGTTCTCTGTATTTGCTACTGAAGTTTCAGTCCCTTCTTTCTATAACTGAGGGACTTCACAAGTCCTCTGTATTTACCACTAATGTTTCAGTCACTTCTTTCTATAACTGAGGGACTTCATAAGTTCTCTGTATTTGTTAATGATGTTTCAGTCCCTTCTTTCTGTAACTGAGGGACTTCATACGTTCTCTGTATTTGCTACTGAAGTTTCAGTCCCTTCTTTCTATAACTGAGGGACTTCATAAGTTCGCTGTATTTGCTACTAATGTTTTAGTCCCTTCTTTCTATAACTGAGGGACTTCATACGTTCTCTGTATTTGCTACTGATGTTTCAGTCCTTTCTTTCTATAACTGAGGGACTTCATAAGTTCTCTGTATTCGCTACTCATGTTTCAGTCCCTTATTTCTATAACTGAGGCACTTCATAAGTTCTCTATATTTGCTACTGATGTTTCAGTCCCTTCTTCTATAACTGAGGGACTCCAAAAGTTCTCTGTATTTGCTACTGATGTTTCAGTCCCTTCTTTCTGTAACTGAGGGACTTCATAAGTTCTCTGTATTTGCTACTGATGTTTCAGTCCCTTCTTTCTGTAACTGCGGGACTTCATAAGTTCTCTGTATTTGCTACTGATGTTTCAGTCCCTTCTTTCTGTAACTGAGGGACTTCATAGGTTCTCTGTATTTGCTACTGAAGTTTCAGTCCCTTCTTTCTATAACTGAGGGACTTCACAAGTCCTCTGTATTTACCACTAATGTTTCAGTCACTTCTTTCTATAACTGAGGGACTTCATAAGTTCTCTGTATTTGTTAATGATGTTTCAGTCCCTTCTTTCTGTAACTGAGGGACTTCATACGTTCTCTGTATTTGCTACTGAAGTTTCAGTCCCTTCTTTCTATAACTGAGGGACTTCATAAGTACTCTGTATTTGCTACTAATGTTTTAGTCCCTTCTTTCTTTAACTGAGGGACTTCATAAGTTCTCTGTATTTGCTACTGATGTTTCAGTCCCTTCTTTCTGTAACTGAGGGACTTCATACGTTCTCTGTATTTGCTACTGATGTTTCAGTCCCTTCTTTCTTTAACTGAGGGACTTCAGAAGTTCTCTCTATTTGTTACTGATGTTTCAGTCCCTTCTTTCTGTAACTGAGGGACTTCATACGTTCTCTGTATTTGCTACTGAAGTTTCAGTCCCTTATTTCTATAACTGAGGGACTTCATAAGTTCTCTGTATTTGCTACTAATGTTTTAGTCCCTTCTTTCTATAACTGAGGGACTTCATACGTTCTCTGTATTTGCTACTGATGTTTCAGTCCTTTCTTTCTATAACTGAGGGACTTCATACGTTCTCTGTATTCACTACTCATGTTTCAGTCCCTTATTTCTATAACTGAGGCACTTCATAAGTTCTCTATATTTGCTACTGATGTTTCAGTCCCTTCTTCTATAACTGAGGGACTCCAAAAGTTCTCTGTATTTGCCACTGATGTTTCAGTCCCTTCTTTCTGTAACTGAGGGACTTCATATGTTCTCTGTATTTGCTACTGAAGTTTCAGTCCCTTCTTTCTATAACTGAGGGACTTCATAAGTTCTCTGTATTTGCTACTAATGTTTTACTCCCTTCTTTCTATAACTGAGGGACTTCATACGTTCTCTGTATTTGCTACTGATGTTTCAGTCCTTTCTTTCTGTAACTGAGGGACTTCATACGTTCTCTGTATTTGCTACTGAAGTTTCAGTCCCTTCTTTCTATAACTGAGGGACTTCATAAGTTCTCTGTATTTGCTAGTAATGTTTTAGTCCCTTCTTTCTATAACTGAGGGACTTCATACGTTCTCTGTATTTGCTACTGATGTTTCAGTCCTTTCTTTCTATAACTGAGGGACTTCATAAGTTCTCTGTATTCGCTACTCATGTTTCAGTCCCTTATTTCTATAACTGAGGCACTTCATAAGTTCTCTATATTTGCTACTGATGTTTCAGTCCCTTCTTCTATAACTGAGGGACTCCAAAAGTTCTCTGTATTTGCTACTGATGTTTCAGTCCCTTCTTTCTATAACTGAGGGACTTCATAAGTTCTCTGTATTTGCTACTAATGTTTTACTCCCTTCTTTCTATAACTGAGGGACTTCATACGTTCTCTGTATTTGCTACTGATGTTTCAGTCCTTTCTTTCTATAACAGAGGGACTTCATAAGTTCTCTGTATTTGCTACTCATGTTTCAGTCCCTTATTTATATAACTGAGGCACTTCATACGTTCTCTATATTTGCTACTGATGTTTCAGTCCCTTCTTCTATAACTGAGGGACTCCAAAAGTTCTCTGTATTTGCTACTGATGTTTCAGTCCCTTCTTTCTAAAACTGAGGGTCTTCATATGATCTCCACCATGTATTTACTACTGATGTTTCAGTCCCTTCTTTCTATAACTGAGGGACTCTATCAGTTCTCTGTATTTGCTACTGATGTTTCAGTCCCTTCTTCTATAACTGAGGGACTCCAAAAGTTCTCTGTATTTGCTACTGATGTTTCAGTCCCTTCTTTCTAAAACTGAGGGTCTTCATATGTTCTCCACCATGTATTTACTACTGATGTTTCAGTCCCTTCTTTCTATAACTGAGGGACTCTATAAGTTCTCTGTATTTGCTACTGATGTTTCAGTCCCTTCTTTCTGTAACTGAGGGACTTCATAAGTTCTCTGTATTTGCTACTGATGTTTCAGTCCCTTCTTTCTGTAACTGCGGGACTTCATAAGTTCTCTGTATTTGCTACTGATGTTTCAGTCCCTTCTTTCTGTAACTGAGGGACTTCATAGGTTCTCTGTATTTGCTACTGAAGTTTCAGTCCCTTCTTTCTATAACTGAGGGACTTCATAAGTTCTCTGTATTTACCACTAATGTTTCAGTCCCTTCTTTCTATAACTGAGGGACTCTATAAGTTCTCTGTATTTGCTACTGATGTTTCAGTCCCTTCTTTCTGTAACTGAGGGACTTCATAAGTTCTCTGTATTTGCTACTGATGTTTCAGTCCCTTCTTTCTGTAACTGCGGGACTTCATAAGTTCTCTGTATTTGCTACTGATGTTTCAGTCCTTTCTTTCTGTAACTGAGGGACTTCATACGTTCTCTGTATTTGCTACTGAAGTTTCAGTCCCTTCTTTATATAACTGAGGGACTTCATAAGTTCTCTGTATTTGCTAGTAATGTTTTAGTCCCTTCTTTCTATAACTGAGGGACTTCATACGTTCTCTGTATTTGCTACTGATGTTTCAGTCCTTTCTTTCTATAACTGAGGGACTTCATAAGTTCTCTGTATTCGCTACTCATGTTTCAGTCCCTTATTTCTATAACTGAGGCACTTCATAAGTTCTCTATATTTGCTACTGATGTTTCAGTCCCTTCTTCTATAACTGAGGGACTCCAAAAGTTCTCTGTATTTGCTACTGATGTTTCAGTCCCTTCTTTCTATAACTGAGGGACTTCATAAGTTCTCTGTATTTGCTACTAATGTTTTACTCCCTTCTTTCTATAACTGAGGGACTTCATACGTTCTCTGTATTTGCTACTGATGTTTCAGTCCTTTCTTTCTATAACTGAGGGACTTCATAAGTTCTCTGTATTTGCTACTCATGTTTCAGTCCCTTATTTATATAACTGAGGCACTTCATAAGTTCTCTATATTTGCTACTGATGTTTCAGTCCCTTCTTCTATAACTGAGGGACTCCAAAAGTTCTCTGTATTTGCTACTGATGTTTCAGTCCCTTCTTTCTAAAACTGAGGGTCTTCATATGTTCTCCACCATGTATTTACTACTGATGTTTCAGTCCCTTCTTTCTATAACTGAGGGACTCTATAAGTTCTCTGTATTTGCTACTGATGTTTCAGTCCCTTCTTCTATAACTGAGGGACTCCAAAAGTTCTCTGTATTTGCTACTGATGTTTCAGTCCCTTCTTTCTAAAACTGAGGGTCTTCATATGTTCTCCACCATGTATTTACTACTGATGTTTCAGTCCCTTCTTTCTATAACTGAGGGACTCTATAAGTTCTCTGTATTTGCTACTGATGTTTCAGTCCCTTCTTTCTGTAACTGAGGGACTTCATAAGTTCTCTGTATTTGCTACTGATGTTTCAGTCCCTTCTTTCTGTAACTGCGGGACTTCATAAGTTCTCTGTATTTGCTACTGATGTTTCAGTCCCTTCTTTCTGTAACTGAGGGACTTCATAGGTTCTCTGTATTTGCTACTGAAGTTTCAGTCCCTTCTTTCTATAACTGAGGGACTTCACAAGTCCTCTGTATTTACCACTAATGTTTCAGTCCCTTCTTTCTATAACTGAGGGACTTCATAAGTTCTCTGTATTTGTTAATGATGTTTCAGTCCCTTCTTTCTGTAACTGAGGGACTTCATACGTTCTCTGTATTTGCTAATGAAGTTTCAGTCCCTTCTTTCTATAACTGAGGGACTTCATAAGTACTCTGTATTTGCTACTAATGTTTTAGTCCCTTCTTTCTTTAACTGAGGGACTTCATAAGTTCTCTGTATTTGCTACTGATGTTTCAGT
Source organism: Oncorhynchus clarkii lewisi (assembly GCF_045791955.1). NCBI lineage: Eukaryota > Metazoa > Chordata > Actinopteri > Salmoniformes > Salmonidae > Oncorhynchus > Oncorhynchus clarkii. Next base: position 281,155 of record NW_027261055.1, read on the forward strand.
CCCTTCTTTCTGTAACTGAGGGACTTCATAAGTTCTCTGTATTTGCTACTGATGTTTCAGTCCCTTCTTTCTGTAACTGAGGGACTTCAGAAGTTCTCTCTATTTGTTACTGATGTTTCAGTCCCTTCTTCTATAACTGAGGGACTCCAAAAGTTCTCTGTATTTGCTACTGATGTTTCAGTCCCTTCTTTCTGTAACTGAGGGACTTCATACGTTCTCTGTATTTGCTACTGATGTTTCAGTCCCTTCTTCTATAACTGAGGGACTCCAAAAGTTCTCTGTATTTGCTACTGATGTTTCAGTCCCTTCTTTCTAAAACTGAGGGTCTTCATAAGTTCTCCACCATGTATTTACTACTGATGTTTCAGTCTCATCTTTCTATAACTGAGGGACTTCATACGTTTTCTGTATTTGCTACTGATGTTTCAGTCCCTTCTTCTATAACTGAGGGACTCCAAAAGTTCTCTGTATTTGCTACTGATGTTTCAGTCCCTTCTTTCTAAAACTGAGGGTCTTCATAAGTTCTCCACCATGTATTTACTACTGATGTTTCAGTCTCATCTTTCTATAACTGAGGGACTTCATAAGTTCTCTGTATTTACCACTAATGTTTCAGTCCCTTCTTTCTATAACTGAGGGACTTCATAAGTTCTCTGTATTTGTTACTGATGTTTCAGTCCCTTCTTTCTGTAACTGAGGGACTTCATAGGTTCTCTGTATTTGCTACTGAAGTTTCAGTCCCTTCTTTCTATAACTGAGGGACTTCATAAGTCCTCTGTATTTACCACTAATGTTTCAGTCCCTTCTTTCTATCGCTGAGGGACTTCATAAGTTCTCTGTATTTGTTACTGATGTTTCAGTCCCTTCTTTCTGTAACTGAGGGACTTCATACGTTCTCTGTATTTGCTACTGAAGTTTCAGTCCCTTCTTTCTATAACTGAGGGACTCCAAAAGTTCTCTGTATTTGCTACTGATGTTTCAGTCCCTTCTTTCTGTAACTGAGGGACTTCATACGTTCTCTGTATTTGCTACTAATGTTTTACTCCCTTCTTTCTATAACTGAGGGACTTCATACGTTCTCTGTATTTGCTACTGATGTTTCAGTCCTTTCTTTCTGTAACTGAGGGACTTCATACGTTCTCTGTATTTGCTACTGAAGTTTCAGTCCCTTCTTTCTATAACTGAGGGACTTCATAAGTTCTCTGTATTTGCTACTAATGTTTTAGTCCCTTCTTTCTATAACTGAGGGACTTCATACGTTCTCTGTATTTGCTACTGATGTTTCATTCCTTTCTTTCTATAACTGAGGGACTTCATAAGTTCTCTGTATTCGCTACTCATGTTTCAGTCCCTTATTTCTATAACTGAGGCACTTCATAAGTTCTCTGTATTTGCTACTGATGTTTCAGTCCCTTCTTTCTGTAACTGAGGGACTTCATACGTTCTCTGTATTTGCTACTGAAGTTTCAGTCCCTTCTTTCTATAACTGAGGGACTTCATAAGTTCTCTGTATTTGCTACTAATGTTTTACTCCCTTCTTTCTATAACTGAGGGACTTCATACATTCTCTGTATTTGCTACTGATGTTTCAGTCCTTTCTTTCTATAACTGAGGGACTTCATAAGTTCTCTGTATTTGCTACTCATGTTTCAGTCCCTTATTTATATAACTGAGGCACTTCATAAGTTCTCTATATTTGCTACTGATGTTTCAGTCCCTTCTTCTATAACTGAGGGACTCCAAAAGTTCTCTGTATTTGCTACTGATGTTTCAGTCCCTTCTTTCTAAAACTGAGGGTCTTCATATGTTCTCCACCATGTATTTACTACTGATGTTTCAGTCTCATCTTTCTATAACTGAGGGACTTCATAAGTTCTCTGTATTTACCACTAATGTTTCAGTCCCTTCTTTCTATAACTGAGGGACTCTATAAGTTCTCTGTATTTGCTACTGATGTTTCAGTCCCTTCTTTCTGTAACTGAGGGACTTCATAAGTTCTCTGTATTTGCTACTGATGTTTCAGTCCCTTCTTTCTGTAACTGCGGGACTTCATAAGTTCTCTGTATTTGCTACTGATGTTTCAGTCCCTTCTTTCTGTAACTGAGGGACTTCATAGGTTCTCTGTATTTGCTACTGAAGTTTCAGTCCCTTCTTTCTATAACTGAGGGACTTCACAAGTCCTCTGTATTTATCACTAATGTTTCAGTCCCTTCTTTCTATAACTGAGGGACTTCATAAGTTCTCTGTATTTGTTAATGATCTTTCAGTCCCTTCTTTCTGTAACTGAGGGACTTCATACGTTCTCTGTATTTGCTACTGAAGTTTCAGTCCCTTCTTTCTATAACTGAGGGACTTCATAAGTACTCTGTATTTGCTACTAATGTTTTAGTCCCTTCTTTCTTTAACTGAGGGACTTCATAAGTTCTCTGTATTTGCTACTGATGTTTCAGTCCCTTCTTTCTGTAACTGAGGGACTTCATAAGTTCTGTGTATTTGCTACTGATGTTTCAGTCCCTTCTTTCTGTAACTGAGGGACTTCAGAAGTTCTCTCTATTTGTTACTGATGTTTCAGTCCCTTCTTCTATAACTGAGGGACTCCAAAAGTTCTCTGTATTTGCTACTGATGTTTCAGTCCCTTCTTTCTGTAACTGAGGGACTTCATACGTTCTCTGTATTTGCTACTGATGTTTCAGTCCCTTCTTCTATAACTGAGGGACTCCAAAAGTTCTCTGTATTTGCTACTGATGTTTCAGTCCCTTCTTTCTAAAACTGAGGGTCTTCATAAGTTCTCCACCATGTATTTACTACTGATGTTTCAGTCTCATCTTTCTATAACTGAGGGACTTCATACGTTCTCTGTATTTGCTACTGAAGTTTCAGTCCCTTCTTTCTATAACTGAGGGACTTCATAAGTTCTCTGTATTTGCTACTAATGTTTTAGTCCCTTCTTTCTATAACTGAGGGACTTCATACATTCTCTGTATTTGCTACTGATGTTTCAGTCCTTTCTTTCTATAATTGAGGGACTTCATAAGTTCTCTGTATTCGCTACTCATGTTTCAGTCCCTTATTTCTATAACTGAGGCACTTCATAAGTTCTCTATATTTGCTACTGATGTTTCAGTCCCTTCTTCTATAACTGAGGGACTCCAAAAGTTCTCTGTATTTGCTACTGATGTTTCAGTCCCTTCTTTCTAAAACTGAGGGTCTTCATAAGTTCTCCACCATGTATTTACTACTGATGTTTCAGTCTCATCTTTCTATAACTGAGGGACTTCATAAGTTCTCTGTATTTACCACTAATGTTTCAGTCCCTTCTTTCTATAACTGAGGGACTTCATAAGTTCTCTGTATTTGTTACTGATGTTTCAGTCCCTTCTTTCTGTAACTGAGGGACTTCATAGGTTCTCTGTATTTGCTACTGAAGTTTCAGTCCCTTCTTTCTATAACTGAGGGACTTCATAAGTCCTCTGTATTTACCACTAATGTTTCAGTCCCTTCTTTCTATAACTGAGGGACTTCATAAGTTCTCTGTATTTGTTACTGATGTTTCAGTCCCTTCTTTCTGTAACTGAGGGACTTCATACGTTCTCTGTATTTGCTACTGAAGTTTCAGTCCCTTCTTTCTATAACTGAGGGACTTCATAAGTTCTCTGTATTTGCTACTAATGTTTTAGTCCCTTCTTTCTTTAACTGAGGGACTTCATAAGTTCTCTGTATTTGCTACTGATGTTTCAGTACCTTCTTTTTGTAACTGAGGGACTTCATAAGTTCTCTGTATTTGCTAATGATGTTTCAGTCCTTTCTTTCTATAACTGAGGGACTTCATACATTCTCTGTATTTGCTACTGATGTTTCAGTCCTTTCTTTCTATAACTGAGGGACTCCATAAGTTCTCTGTATTTGCTACTGATGTTTCAGTCCCTTCTTTCTGTAACTGAGGGACTTCATAAGTTCTCTGTATTTGCTACTGATGTTTCAGTCCCTTCTTTCTGTAACTGCGGGACTTCATAAGTTCTCTGTATTTGCTACTGATGTTTCAGTCCCTTCTTTCTGTAACTGAGGGACTTCATAGGTTCTCTGTATTTGCTACTGAAGTTTCAGTCCCTTCTTTCTATAACTGAGGGACTTCACAAGTCCTCTGTATTTACCACTAATGTTTCAGTCCCTTCTTTCTATAACTGAGGGACTTCATAAGTTCTCTGTATTTGTTAATGATGTTTCAGTCCCTTCTTTTTGTAACTGAGGGACTTCATAAGTTCTCTGTATTTGCTAATGATGTTTCAGTCCTTTCTTTCCATAACTGAGGGACTTCATACATTCTCTGTATTTGCTACTGATGTTTCAGTCCTTTCTTTCTATAACTGAGGGACTCCATAAGTTCTCTGTATTTGCTACTGATGTTTCAGTCCCTTCTTTCTGTAACTGAGGGACTTCATAAGTTCTCTGTATTTGCTACTGATGTTTCAGTCCCTTCTTTCTGTAACTGCGGGACTTCATAAGTTCTCTGTATTTGCTACTGATGTTTCAGTCCCTTCTTTCTGTAACTGAGGGACTTCATAGGTTCTCTGTATTTGCTACTGAAGTTTCAGTCCCTTCTTTCTATAACTGAGGGACTTCACAAGTCCTCTGTATTTACCACTAATGTTTCAGTCCCTTCTTTCTATAACTGAGGGACTTCATAAGTTCTCTGTATTTGTTAATGATGTTTCAGTCCCTTCTTTCTGTAACTGAGGGACTTCATACGTTCTCTGTATTTGCTACTGATGTTTCAGTCCTTTCTTTCTATAACTGAGGGACTTCATACATTCTCTGTATTTGCTACTGATGTTTCAGTCCTTTCTTTCCATAACTGAGGGACTTCACAAGTCCTCTGTATTTACCACTAATGTTTCAGTCCCTTCTTTCTATAACTGAGGGACTTCATAAGTTCTCTGTATTTGTTAATGATGTTTCAGTCCTTTCTTTCTGTAACTGAGGGACTTCATACGTTCTCTGTATTTGCTACTGAAGTTTCAGTCCCTTCTTTCTATAACTGAGGGACTTCATAAGTACTCTGTATTTGCTACTAATGTTTTAGTCCCTTCTTTCTTTAACGGAGGGACTTCATACGTTCTCTGTATTTGCTACTGATGTTTCAGTCCCTTCTTTCTGTAACTGAGGGACTCCAAAAGTTCTCTGTATTTGCTACTGATGTTTCAGTCCCTTCTTTCTAAAACTGAGGGTCTTCATAAGTTCTCCACCATGTATTTACTACTGATGTTTCAGTCTCATCTTTCTATAACTGAGGGACTTCATAAGTTCTCTGTATTTACCACTAATGTTTCAGTCCCTTCTTTCTATAACTGAGGGACTTCATAAGTTCTCTGTATTTGTTACTGATGTTTCAGTCCCTTCTTTCTGTAACTGAGGGACTTCATAGGTTCTCTGTATTTGCTACTGAAGTTTCAGTCCCTTCTTTCTATAACTGAGGGACTTCATAAGTCCTCTGTATTTACCACTAATGTTTCAGTCCCTTCTTTCTATCGCTGAGGGACTTCATAAGTTCTCTGTATTTGTTACTGATGTTTCAGTCCCTTCTTTCTGTAACTGAGGGACTTCATACGTTCTCTGTATTTGCTACTGAAGTTTCAGTCCCTTCTTTCTATAACTGAGGGACTCCAAAAGTTCTCTGTATTTGCTACTGATGTTTCAGTCCCTTCTTTCTGTAACTGAGGGACTTCATACGTTCTCTGTATTTGCTACTAATGTTTTACTCCCTTCTTTCTATAACAGAGGGACTTCATACGTTCTCTGTATTTGCTACTGATGTTTCAGTCCTTTCTTTCTGTAACTGAGGGACTTCATACGTTCTCTGTATTTGCTACTGAAGTTTCAGTCCCTTCTTTCTATAACTGAGGGACTTCATAAGTTCTCTGTATTTGCTACTAATGTTTTAGTCCCTTCTTTCTATAACTGAGGGACTTCATACGTTCTCTGTATTTGCTACTGATGTTTCAGTCCTTTCTTTCTATAACTGAGGGACTTCATAAGTTCTCTGTATTCGCTACTCATGTTTCAGTCCCTTATTTCTATAACTGAGGCACTTCATAAGTTCTCTATATTTGCTACTGATGTTTCAGTCCCTTCTTCTATAACTGAGGGACTCCAAAAGTTCTCTGTATTTGCTACTGATGTTTCAGTCCCTTCTTTCTGTAACTGAGGGACTTCATACGTTCTCTGTATTTGCTACTGAAGTTTCAGTCCCTTCTTTCTATAACTGAGGGACTTCATAAGTTCTCTGTATTTGCTACTAATGTTTTACTCCCTTCTTTCTATAACTGAGGGACTTCATACGTTCTCTGTATTTGCTACTGATGTTTCAGTCCTTTCTTTCTATAACTGAGGGACTTCATAAGTTCTCTGTATTTGCTACTCATGTTTCAGTCCCTTATTTATATAACTGAGGCACTTCATAAGTTCTCTATATTTGCTACTGATGTTTCAGTCCCTTCTTCTATAACTGAGGGACTCCAAAAGTTCTCTGTATTTGCTACTGATGTTTCAGTCCCTTCTTTCTAAAACTGAGGGTCTTCATATGTTCTCCACCATGTATTTACTACTGATGTTTCAGTCTCATCTTTCTATAACTGAGGGACTTCATAAGTTCTCTGTATTTACCACTAATGTTTCAGTCCCTTCTTTCTATAACTGAGGGACTATAAGTTCTCTGTATTTGCTACTGATGTTTCAGTCCCTTCTTTCTGTAACTGAGGGACTTCATAAGTTCTCTGTATTTGCTACTGATGTTTCAGTCCCTTCTTTCTGTAACTGAGGGACTTCATAAGTTCTCTGTATTTGCTACTGATGTTTCAGTCCCTTCTTTCTGTAACTGAGGGACTTCATAGGTTCTCTGTATTTGCTACTGAAGTTTCAGTCCCTTCTTTCTATAACTGAGGGACTTCACAAGTCCTCTGTATTTACCACTAATGTTTCAGTCCCTTCTTTCTATAACTGAGGGACTTCATAAGTTCTCTGTATTTGTTAATGATGTTTCAGTCCCTTCTTTCTGTAACTGAGGGACTTCATACGTTCTCTGTATTTGCTACTGAAGTTTCAGTCCCTTCTTTCTATAACTGAGGGACTTCATAAGTACTCTGTATTTGCTACTAATGTTTTAGTCCCTTCTTTCTTTAACTGAGGGACTTCATAAGTTCTCTGTATTTGCTACTGATGTTTCAGTCCCTTCTTTCTGTAACTGAGGGACTTCATAAGTTCTCTGTATTTGCTACTGATGTTTCAGTCCCTTCTTTCTGTAACTGAGGGACTTCAGAAGTTCTCTCTATTTGTTACTGATGTTTCAGTCCCTTCTTCTATAACTGAGGGACTCCAAAAGTTCTCTGTATTTGCTACTGATGTTTCAGTCCCTTCTTTCTGTAACTGAGGGACTTCATACGTTCTCTGTATTTGCTACTGATGTTTCAGTCCCTTCTTCTATAACTGAGGGACTCCAAAAGTTCTCTGTATTTGCTACTGATGTTTCAGTCCCTTCTTTCTAAAACTGAGGGTCTTCATAAGTTCTCCACCATGTATTTACTACTGATGTTTCAGTCTCATCTTTCTATAACTGAGGGACTTCATACGTTCTCTGTATTTGCTACTGAAGTTTCAGTCCCTTCTTTCTATAACTGAGGGACTTCATAAGTTCTCTGTATTTGCTACTAATGTTTTAGTCCCTTCTTTCTATAACTGAGGGACTTCATACATTCTCTGTATTTGCTACTGATGTTTCAGTCCTTTCTTTCTATAACTGAGGGACTTCATAAGTTCTCTGTATTCGCTACTCATGTTTCAGTCCCTTATTTCTATAACTGAGGCACTTCATAAGTTCTCTATATTTGCTACTGATGTTTCAGTCCCTTCTTCTATAACTGAGGGACTCCAAAAGTTCTCTGTATTTGCTACTGATGTTTCAGTCCCTTCTTTCTAAAACTGAGGGTCTTCATAAGTTCTCCACCATGTATTTACTACTGATTTTTCAGTCTCATCTTTCTATAACTGAGGGACTTCATAAGTTCTCTGTATTTACCACTAATGTTTCAGTCCCTTCTTTCTATAACTGAGGGACTTCATAAGTTCTCTGTATTTGTTACTGATGTTTCAGTCCCTTCTTTCTGTAACTGAGGGACTTCATAGGTTCTCTGTATTTGCTACTGAAGTTTCAGTCCCTTCTTTCTATAACTGAGGGACTTCATAAGTCCTCTGTATTTACCACTAATGTTTCAGTCCCTTCTTTCTATAACTGAGGGACTTCATAAGTTCTCTGTATTTGTTACTGATGTTTCAGTCCCTTCTTTCTGTAACTGAGGGACTTCATACGTTCTCTGTATTTGCTACTGAAGTTTCAGTCCCTTCTTTCTATAACTGAGGGACTTCATAAGTTCTCTGTATTTGCTACTAATGTTTTAGTCCCTTCTTTCTTTAACTGAGGGACTTCATAAGTTCTCTGTATTTGCTACTGATGTTTCAGTACCTTCTTTTTGTAACTGAGGGACTTCATAAGTTCTCTGTATTTGCTACTGATGTTTCAGTCCCTTCTTTCTGTAACTGCGGGACTTCATAAGTTCTCTGTATTTGCTACTGATGTTTCAGTCCCTTCTTTCTGTAACTGAGGGACTTCATAGGTTCTCTGTATTTGCTACTGAAGTTTCAGTCCCTTCTTTCTATAACTGAGGGACTTCACAAGTCCTCTGTATTTACCACTAATGTTTCAGTCCCTTCTTTCTATAACTGAGGGACTTCATAAGTTCTCTGTATTTGTTAATGATGTTTCAGTCCCTTCTTTTTGTAACTGAGGGACTTCATAAGTTCTCTGTATTTGCTAATGATGTTTCAGTCCTTTCTTTCTATAACTGAGGGACTTCATACATTCTCTGTATTTGCTACTGATGTTTCAGTCCTTTCTTTCTATAACTGAGGGACTCCATAAGTTCTCTGTATTTGCTACTGATGTTTCAGTCCCTTCTTTCTGTAACTGAGGGACTTCATAAGTTCTCTGTATTTGCTACTGATGTTTCAGTCCCTTCTTTCTGTAACTGCGGGACTTCATAAGTTCTCTGTATTTGCTACTGATGTTTCAGTCCCTTCTTTCTGTAACTGAGAGACTTCATAGGTTCTCTGTATTTGCTACTGAAGTTTCAGTCCCTTCTTTCTATAACTGAGGGACTTCACAAGTCCTCTGTATTTACCACTAATGTTTCAGTCCCTTCTTTCTATAACTGAGGGACTTCATAAGTTCTCTGTATTTGTTAATGATGTTTCAGTCCCTTCTTTCTGTAACTGAGGGACTTCATACGTTCTCTGTATTTGCTACTGATGTTTCAGTCCTTTCTTTCTATAACTGAGGGACTTCATACATTCTCTGTATTTGCTACTGATGTTTCAGTCCTTTCTTTCCATAACTGAGGGACTTCACAAGTCCTCTGTATTTACCACTAATGTTTCAGTCCCTTCTTTCTATAACTGAGGGACTTCATAAGTTCTCTGTATTTGTTAATGATGTTTCAGTCCTTTCTTTCTGTAACTGAGGGACTTCATACGTTCTCTGTATTTGCTACTGAAGTTTCAGTCCCTTCTTTCTATAACTGAGGGACTTCATAAGTACTCTGTATTTGCTACTAATGTTTTAGTCCCTTCTTTCTTTAACGGAGGGACTTCATACGTTCTCTGTATTTGCTACTGATGTTTCAGTCCCTTCTTTCTGTAACTGAGGGACTTCATAAGTTCTCTGTATTTGCTACTGATGTTTCATTCCTTTCTTTCTATAACTGAGGGACTTCATACGTTCTCTGTATTTGCTACTGATGTTTCAGTCCTTTCTTTCTATAACTGAGGGACTCCATAAGTTCTCTGTATTTGCTACTGATGGTTCAGTCCATTCTTTCTGTAACTGCGGGACTTCATAAGTTCTCTGTATTTGCTACTGATGTTTCAGTCCCTTCTTTCTGTAACTGAGGGACTTCAGAAGTTCTCTGTATTTGTTACTGATATTTCAGTCCCTTCTTTCTGTAACTGAGGGACTTCATACGTTCTCTGTATTTGCTTCTGAAGTTTCAGTCCCTTCTTTCTATAACTGAGGGACTTCATAAGTTCTCTGTATTTGCTACTAATGTTTTAGTCCCTTCTTTTTATAACTGAGGGACTTCATACGTTCTCTGTATTTGCTACTGATGTTTCAGTCCTTTCTTTCTATAACTGAGGGACTTCATAAGTTCTCTGTATTCGCTACTCATGTTTCAGTCCCTTCTTTCTATAACTGAGGCACTTCATAAGTTCTCTATATTTGCTACTGATGTTTCAGTCCCTTCTTCTATAACTGAGGGACTCCAAAAGTTCTCTGTATTTGCTACTGATGTTTCAGTCCCTTCTTTCTAAAACTGAGGGTCTTCATAAGTTCTCCACCATGTATTTACTACTGATGTTTCAGTCCCTTCTTTCTATAACTGAGGGACTTCATAAGTTCTCTGTATTTGTTACTGATGTTTCAGTCCCTTCTTTCTGTAACTGAGGGACTTCATACGTTCTCTGTATTTGCTACTGAAGTTTCAGTCCCTTCTTTCTATAACTGAGGGACTTCATAAGTTCTCTGTATTTGCTACTAATGTTTTAGTCCCTTCTTTCTTTAACTGAGGGACTTCATAAGTTCTCTGTATTTGCTACTGATGTTTCAGTACCTTCTTTTTGTAACTGAGGGACTTCATAAGTTCTCTGTATTTGCTAATGATGTTTCAGTCCTTTCTTTCTATAACTGAGGGACTTCATACATTCTCTGTATTTGCTACTGATGTTTCAGTCCTTTCTTTCTATAACTGAGGGACTCCATAAGTTCTCTGTATTTGCTACTGATGTTTCAGTCCCTTCTTTCTGTAACTGAGGGACTTCATAAGTTCTCTGTATTTGCTACTGATGTTTCAGTCCCTTCTTTCTGTAACTGCGGGACTTCATAAGTTCTCTGTATTTGCTACTGATGTTTCAGTCCCTTCTTTCTGTAACTGAGGGACTTCATAGGTTCTCTGTATTTGCTACTGAAGTTTCAGTCCCTTCTTTCTATAACTGAGGGACTTCACAAGTCCTCTGTATTTACCACTAATGTTTCAGTCCCTTCTTTCTATAACTGAGGGACTTCATAAGTTCTCTGTATTTGTTAATGATGTTTCAGTCCCTTCTTTTTGTAACTGAGGGACTTCATAAGTTCTCTGTATTTGCTAATGATGTTTCAGTCCTTTCTTTCTATAACTGAGGGACTTCATACATTCTCTGTATTTGCTACTGATGTTTCAGTCCTTTCTTTCTATAACTGAGGGACTCCATAAGTTCTCTGTATTTGCTACTGATGTTTCAGTCCCTTCTTTCTGTAACTGAGGGACTTCATAAGTTCTCTGTATTTGCTACTGATGTTTCAGTCCCTTCTTTCTGTAACTGCGGGACTTCATAAGTTCTCTGTATTTGCTACTGATGTTTCAGTCCCTTCTTTCTGTAACTGAGGGACTTCATAGGTTCTCTGTATTTGCTACTGAAGTTTCAGTCCCTTCTTTCTATAACTGAGGGACTTCACAAGTCCTCTGTATTTACCACTAATGTTTCAGTCCCTTCTTTCTATAACTGAGGGACTTCATAAGTTCTCTGTATTTGTTAATGATGTTTCAGTCCCTTCTTTCTGTAACTGAGGGACTTCATACGTTCTCTGTATTTGCTACTGATGTTTCAGTCCTTTCTTTCTATAACTGAGGGACTTCATACATTCTCTGTATTTGCTACTGATGTTTCAGTCCTTTCTTTCCATAACTGAGGGACTTCACAAGTCCTCTGTATTTACCACTAATGTTTCAGTCCCTTCTTTCTATAACTGAGGGACTTCATAAGTTCTCTGTATTTGTTAATGATGTTTCAGTCCTTTCTTTCTGTAACTGAGGGACTTCATACGTTCTCTGTATTTGCTACTGAAGTTTCAGTCCCTTCTTTCTATAACTGAGGGACTTCATAAGTACTCTGTATTTGCTACTAATGTTTTAGTCCCTTCTTTCTTTAACGGAGGGACTTCATACGTTCTCTGTATTTGCTACTGATGTTTCAGTCCCTTCTTTCTGTAACTGAGGGACTTCATAAGTTCTCTGTATTTGCTACTGATGTTTCATTCCTTTCTTTCTATAACTGAGGGACTTCATACGTTCTCTGTATTTGCTACTGATGTTTCAGTCCATTCTTTCTATAACTGAGGGACTCCATAAGTTCTCTGTATTTGCTACTGATGTTTCAGTCCATTCTTTCTGTAACTGCGGGACTTCATAAGTTCTCTGTATTTGCTACTGATGTTTCAGTCCCTTCTTTCTGTAACTGAGGGACTTCAGAAGTTCTCTGTATTTGTTACTGATATTTCAGTCCCTTCTTTCTGTAACTGAGGGACTTCATACGTTCTCTGTATTTGCTACTGAAGTTTCAGTCCCATCTTTCTATAACTGAGGGACTTCATAAGTTCTCTGTATTTGCTACTAATGTTTTAGTCCCTTCTTTTTATAACTGAGGGACTTCATACGTTCTCTGTATTTGCTACTGATGTTTCAGTCCTTTCTTTCTATAACTGAGGGACTTCATAAGTTCTCTGTATTCGCTACTCATGTTTCAGTCCCTTCTTTCTATAACTGAGGCACTTCATAAGTTCTCTATATTTGCTACTGATGTTTCAGTCCCTTCTTCTATAACTGAGGGACTCCAAAAGTTCTCTGTATTTGCTACTGATGTTTCAGTCCCTTCTTTCTAAAACTGAGGGTCTTCATAAGTTCTCCACCATGTATTTACTACTGATGTTTCAGTCTCATCTTTCTATAACTGAGGGACTTCATAAGTTCTCTGTATTTACCACTAATGTTTCAGTCCCTTCTTTCTATAACTGAGGGACTTCATAAGTTCTCTGTATTTGTTACTGATGTTTCAGTCCCTTCTTTCTGTAACTGAGGGACTTCATAGGTTCTCTGTATTTGCTACTGAAGTTTCAGTCCCTTCTTTCTATAACTGAGGGACTTCATAAGTCCTCTGTATTTACCACTAATGTTTCAGTCCCTTCTTTCTATAACTGAGGGACTTCATAAGTTCTCTGTATTTGTTACTGATGTTTCAGTCCCTTCTTTCTGTAAATGAGGGACTTCATACGTTCTCTGTATTTGCTACTGAAGTTTCAGTCCCTTCTTTCTATAACTGAGGGACTTCATAAGTTCTCTGTATTTGCTACTAGTGTTTTAGTCCCTTCTTTCTTTAACTGAGGGACTTCATAAGTTCTATGTATTTACTACTGATGTTTCAGTACCTTCTTTTTGTAACTGAGGGACTTCATAAGTTCTCTGTATTTGCTAATGATGTTTCAGTCCCTTCTTTCTAAAACTGAGGGTCTTCATATGTTCTCCACCATGTATTTACTACTGATGTTTCAGTCTCATCTTTCTATAACTGAGGGACTTCATAAGTTCTCTGTATTTACCACTAATGTTTCAGTCCCTTCTTTCTAAAACTGAGGGTCTTCATATGTTCTCCACCATGTATTTGCTATGGATGTTTAGGTCCCTTCTTTCTATTACTTAGGGACTTCATAAGTGCTCTGTATTTGCTACTGATGTTTCAGTCCATTCTTTCTATTACTGAGGGACTTCATAAGTTCTCTGTTTTTGCTACTGATGTTTCAGTCCTTTCTTTCTAGAACTGAGGGACTTCATAAGTTCTCTGTATTTGCTACTGATGTTTCAGTCCTTTCTTTCTGTAACTGAGGGACTTCATAAGTTCTCCACCGTGTATTTACTACTGATGGTTCAGTCTCATCTTTCTATAACTGAGGGACTTCAAAAGCTCTCTGTATTTTTTACAGATGTTTCAGTCCCTTCTTTCTTTAACTGAGGGACTTCATAAGTCCTCTGTATTTGCTACTGATGTTTCACTCCCTTCTTTATGTAACTGAGGGACTTCATAAGTCCTCTGTATTTACCACTAATGTTTCAGTTCCTTCTTTCTATAACTGAGGGACTTCATACATTCTCTGTATTTGCTATTGATGTTTCAGTCCCTTCTTTCTGTAACTGAGGGACTTCATAAGTTCTCTGTATTTGCTATTGATGTTTCAGTCTCATCTTTCTATAACTGAGGGACTTCATAAGTTCTCTGTATTTGCTACTGATGTTTCAGTCCCTTCTTTCTGTAACTGAGGGACTTCATAAGTTCTCTGTATTTGCTACGGATGTTTAGGTCCATTCTTTCTGTAACTGAGGGACTTCATAAGTTCACTGTATTTGCTACTGATGTTTAAGTCCCTTCTTTCTATTACTGAGGGACTTCATAAGTTCTCTGTATTTGCTACTGATGTTTCAGTCCTTTCTTTCTATAACTGAGGGACTTCATACATTCTCTGTATTTGCTATTGATGTTTCAGTCCCTTCTTTCTGTAACTGAGGGACTTCATAAGTTCTCTGTATTTGCTACTGATGTTTCAGTCCCTTCTTTCTGTAACTGCGGGACTTCATAAGTTCTCTGTATTTGCTACTGATGTTTCAGTCCCTTCTTTCTGTAACTGAGGGACTTCATAGGTTCTCTGTATTTGCTACTGAAGTTTCAGTCCCTTCTTTCTATAACTGAGGGACTTCACAAGTCCTCTGTATTTACCACTAATGTTTTAGTCCCTTCTTTCTAAAACTGAGGGACTTCATAAGTTCTCCACCGTGTATTTACTACTGATGGTTCAGTCTCATCTTTCTATAACTGAGGGACTTCAAAAGCTCTCTGTATTTTTTACAGATGTTTCAGTTCCTTCTTTCTATAACTGAGGGACTTCATAAGTTCTCTGTATTTGCTACTGATGTTTCAGACCCGTATTTTGATAAATGAGGCACTTCATAAGTTCTCTGTATTTGCTATTGATGTTTCAGTCTCATCTTTCTATAACTGAGGGACTTCATAAGTTATCTGTATTTGCTACTGATGTTTCAGTCCCTTCTTTCTGTAACTGAGGGACTTCATAAGTTCTCTGTATTTGCTACGGATGTTTAGGTCCATTCTTTCTATTACTGAGGGACTTCATAAGTTCTCCACCGTGTATTTACTACTGATGGTTCAGTCTCATCTTTCTATAACTGAGGGACTTCAAAAGCTCTCTGTATTTTTTACAGATGTTTCAGTCCCTTCTTTCAGTAACTGAGGGACTTCATAAGTCCTCTGTATTTGCTACTGATGTTTCACTCCCTTCTTTCTGTAACTGAGGGACTTCATAAGTTCACTGTATTTGCTACTGATGTTTAAGTCCCTTCTTTCTATTACTGAGGGACTTCATAAGTTCTCTGTATTTGCTACTGATGTTTCAGTCCTTTCTTTCTATAACTGAGGGACTTCATACATTCTCTGTATTTGCTATTGATGTTTCAGTCCCTTCTTTCTGTAACTGAGGGACTTCATAAGTTCTCTGTATTTGCTACTGATGTTTCAGTCCCTTCTTTCTGTAACTGCGGGACTTCATAAGTTCTCTGTATTTGCTACTGATGTTTCAGTCCCTTCTTTCTGTAACTGAGGGACTTCATAGGTTCTCTGTATTTGCTACTGAAGTTTCAGTCCCTTCTTTCTATAACTGAGGGACTTCACAAGTCCTCTGTATTTACCACTAATGTTTTAGTCCCTTCTTTCTATAACTGAGGGACTTCATAAGTTCTCTGTATTTGCTACTGATGTTTCAGTCCCTTCTTTGTATAACTGGGGGACTTCATAAGTTCTCCACCGTGTATTTAGTACTGATGTTTCAGTCCTTTCTTTCTGTAACTGCGGGACTTCATAAGTTCTCTGTATTTGCTACTGATGTTTCAGTCCTTTCTTTCTATAACTGAGGGACTTCATAAGTTCTCTGTATTTGCTACTGATGTTTCAGTCCCTTCTTTGTATAACTGGGGGACTTCATAAGTTCTCCACCGTGTATTTAGTACTGATGTTTCAGTCCTTTCTTTCTGTAACTGAGGGACTTCATAAGTTCTCTGTATTTACGACTGATGTTTCAGTCCTTTCTTTCTCTAACCGAGGGACTTCATAAGTTCTCCACCGTGTAATTACTAATGATGTTTCAGTCCCATCTTACTATAACTGAGGGAATTCATCAGTTCTCTGTATTTGCTACTGATGTTTCAGTCCATTCTTTCTAGAACTGAGGGACTTCATAAGTTCTCTGTATTTGCTACTGATGTTTCACTCCCTTCTTTCTGTAACTGAGGGACTTCATAAGTTCTCTGTATTTGCTACGGATGTTTAGGTCCCTTCTTTCTATTACTGAGGGACTTCATAAGTCCTCTGTATTTGCTACTGATGTTTCACTCCCTTCTTTCTGTAACTGAGGGACTTCATAAGTTCTCTGTATTTGCTATGGATGTTTAAGTCCCTTCTTTCTATTACTGAGGGACTTCATAAGTTCTCTGTTTTTGCTACTGATGTTTCAGTCCTTTCTTTCTGTAACTGAGGGACTTCATAAGTTCTCCACCGTGTATTGACTACTGATGTTTCAGTCCCTTCTTTCTAAAACTGAGGGACTTCATAAGTTCTCCACCGTGTATTTACTACTGATGGTTCAGTCTCATCTTTCTATAACTGAGGGACTTCAAAAGCTCTCTGTATTTTTTACAGATGTTTCAGTCCCTTCTTTCTGTAATTGAGGGACTTCATAAGTCCTCTGTATTTACCACTAATGTTTCAGTTTCTTCTTTCTATAACTGAGGGACTTCATAAGTTCTCTGTATTTGCTACTGATGTTTCAGACCCGTATTTCGATAAATGAGGCACTTCATAAGTTCTCTGTATTTGCTATTGATGTTTCAGTCTCATCTTTCTATAACTGAGGGACTTCATAAGTTCTCTGTATTTGCTACTGATGTTTCAGTCCCTTCTTTCTGTAACTGAGGGACTTCATAAGTTCTCTGTATTTGCTACGGATGTTTAGGTCCCTTCTTTCTATTACTGAGGGACTTCATAAGTTCTCCACCGTGTATTTACTACTGATGGTTCAGTCTCATCTTTCTATAACTGAGGGACTTCAAAAGCTCTCTGTATTTTTTACAGATGTTTCAGTCCCTTCTTTCAGTAACTGAGGGACTTCATAAGTCCTCTGTATTTGCTACTGATGTTTCACTCCCTTCTTTCTGTAACTGAGGGACTTCATAAGTTCACTGTATTTGCTACTGATGTTTAAGTCCCTTCTTTCTATTACTGAGGGACTTCATAAGTTCTCTGTATTTGCTACTGATGTTTCAGTCCTTTCTTTCTATAACTGAGGGACTTCATACATTCTCTGTATTTGCTATTGATGTTTCAGTCCCTTCTTTCTGTAACTGAGGGACTTCATAAGTTCTCTGTATTTGCTACTGATGTTTCAGTCCCTTCTTTCTGTAACTGAGGGACTTCATAAGTTCTCTGTATTTGCTACTGATGTTTCAATCCCTTCTTTCTGTAACTGCGGGACTTCATAAGTTCTCTGTATTTGCTACTGATGTTTCAGTCCTTTCTTTCTATAACTGAGGGACTTCATAAGTTCTCTGTATTTGCTACTGTTGTATCAGTCCTTTCTTTCTCTAACTGAGGGACTTCATAAGTTCTCTGTATTTGCTACTGATGTTTCAGTCCCTTCTTTGTATAACTGGGGGACTTCATAAGTTCTCCACCGTGTATTTAGTACTGATGTTTCAGTCCTTTCTTTCTGTAACTGAGGGACTTCATAAGTTCTCTGTATTTACGACTGATGTTTCAGTCCTTTCTTTCTCTAACCGAGGGACTTCATAAGTTCTCCACCGTGTATTTACTAATGATGTTTCAGTCCCATCTTACTATAACTGAGGGACTTCATCAATTCTCTGTATTTGCTACTGATGTTTCAGTCCATTCTTTCTAGAACTGAGGGACTTCATAAGTTCTCTGTATTTGCTACTGATGTTTCACTCCCTTCTTTCTGTAACTGAGGGACTTCATAAGTTCTCTGTATTTGCTATGGATGTTTAAGTCCCTTCTTTCTATTACTGAGGGACTTCATAAGTTCTCTGTTTTTGCTACTGATGTTTCAGTCCTTTCTTTCTGTAACTGAGGGACTTCATAAGTTCTCCACCGTGTATTGACTACTGATGTTTCAGTCCCTTCTTTCTAAAACTGAGGGACTTCATAAGTTCTCCACCGTGTATTTACTACTGATGGTTCAGTCTCATCTTTCTATAACTGAGGGACTTCAAAAGCTCTCTGTATTTTTTACAGATGTTTCAGTCCCTTCTTTCTGTAACTGAGGGACTTCATAAGTTCTCTGTATTTGCTACTGATGTTTCAGACCCGTATTTCGATAAATGAGGCACTTCATAAGTTCTCTGTATTTGCTATTGATGTTTCAGTCTCATCTTTCTATAACTGAGGGACTTCATAAGTTCTCTGTATTTGCTACTGATGTTTCACTCCCTTCTTTCTGTAACTGAGGGACTTCATAAGTTCACTGTATTTGCTACTGATGTTTAAGTCCCTTCTTTCTATTACTGAGGGACTTCAAAAGTTCTCTGTATTTGCTACTGATGTTTCAGTCCTTTCTTTCTATAACTGAGGGACTTCATACATTCTCTGTATTTGCTATTGATGTTTCAGTCCCTTCTTTCTGTAACTGAGGGACTTCATAAGTTCTCTGTATTTGCTACTGATGTTTCAGTCCCTTCTTTCTGTAACTGCGGGACTTCATAAGTTCTCTGTATTTGCTACTGATGTTTCAGTCCCTTCTTTCTGTAACTGAGGGACTTCATAGGTTCTCTGTATTTGCTACTGAAGTTTCAGTCCCTT